>NW_025957022.1:0-37896 GCF_023159225.1 Perognathus longimembris pacificus
CCCACGCCCAAGACACGGAGGCCCAGGGCAAGAATTCCCATTCCACAAAAGCAAAAGAGTGGAGGGATTTACCAAAGCAACCCAATCCCCCTCACCACACAGTCATTCCTGGACCACCAAGGCCAGCGCCCAGAAAACCTGAGTATTGTTGGGATCTCCAAAGGCTTTCACCACCTCATCCCTATGACCTGCACAGCTGGGCTCGCATGGACTCTCTGCAGCTGGCTGTGCTCAGCGTGTGTCCCTGTCCTGTGCGCAGCCCACAGTCCTGGCGTCTGGACCTTCCTGGGGGGTCTGGGGTGTCGACTGCAGCCTTGGCCTCTCTCTCCAGGTTCACACAGATGGCCCAGGGGCTGCCTGCCGGAACTGCACCCCTGTCACACTCTGCCGGCCTCTCAGGCCTTCTCCGAAATCCTTGTGCCAGCCGCCAGTGCGGTTTACTCTAGCATTCTGCAGGACCACACAGCACTGCTGTCAGCAGCCTGCGATGTCACAGTGTGCCACTCCCATGCCCTGCGCCGCCGGCCATCACTGCACCTGGCCTTTGGCTGCCTGTGAGAGCCTCGAGGTCCCAAGATGGGCGGTGAAGCCTGGAGCTCAATCCCCAGATGCCCCAGCAACACTCACCTTCACGCACCCACCCTCTCATGCCAGACACACGTGTCCACGGGGCTTGACTCACACTCACACCAACACACAGGTAAGTGAGCAAGGGCCCAACTCATGCTTTTCTAGGAACCTCTTGCCAAGGGAAAGGGGGCGACACACTCCTGCCATTTGACAGGAACCCATTCCTGTAGACAGAGCCTCTGGGACCCCCCACCTCTCCCCGCACCCCTGCTTTGCGGCAGCACAGCTGTGTCAGACCCATGGAGGACCCCGCCAGCCCTGGCTTCCTCCATCCACAGCTGCCACAGCTGCTCCCTGAGGGGAAGAGAAAATGCTAGGAGTGTCCCCCTACTGCCTGGCTGTGTGGACAGACACGCCCAGCCACTGTGCAGACTCCCACAGATACCATTCCCCCTTCCCAGGCTAGGCCAGGCCTGGGAGCCAGGGGGACCTGGCTGCAGCACAGCTTAGGAAGCCCCAGCTCCTGCAGAAGCATGTGTCTGCCCAAAGCAGGGATAGGGCCCCCTCCACGAAAGGCTGAGTGGTGAACTGTCAGCTCCAACAAGTTTGAGGGCTGAGACAAGGCAGCCACAGGACAGAGGATCCTTTGGCCATGGAGCCCCCGTGCCCGGTCTCTGTGCACAGGGCTCCCGTGGGAGATTGCAGGGCGCTCGGCAGGGGACAGGTGTGCTTGATGGAGGAGATGGGGACCGGTGGGTTTGTGTCCCCAAAGCTTTTGTAAGCTCCAATGCCTGTGCACCTGGTGGCCTTGCTGACAGACCCAGAGAAATCAAAAAGCAAAGAACTGGTGGTTCGTGTCTATCGTGTGAGCTTCTCAGGAGCCTGAGATTTGAAAAGTAAGCATGGATAAACAAACCTGTGAGAGACTTATCTCTGATTTATGTGTACCAAATGAACCTACAAACCAAAAACTGCTAATGAAGCTGTGCTTCAATATTCAATTATTAGACTGAGCAAACCAGCCGAGCAACCTGAATACCAGTACAAGAAAAAATAAATAAATACAAAACAATATACAAAGAAATAACAAAGACTGCATGGAGGAGACCCTGATTCTTCTGAGACAACAAAAGGGGAACGATTCTGCCCTACGCACCACTGCCCCAACATTGAGCTTTGTCACTGCTTGAGCAAGCCTGGGATTTTGGACGCACTAGGCCAGAGCTACAAGCTGGAGGCCTCAGACATGGGCAGAATCCAGAGATCCTTCCATTGCTGTCTGAGGTTGCTGGAGGGTCTGCGTTCTGGAGGAAACCCTCCCATTAGATAAAGGTTGTCACCATTGTGGGCCCTTTTCCTATTCTCTACATTCACACATGCTTTCAGTCAGTTTTCCAGTACTGCAAAAAATACATGAGATGAAGAGTTACAAAATGGAAATGTTTATTCTGGCTCACAGCTGCTGTAGAGCTTGTTCAAGAACCACTGAGAATTAGGATCCAAGCTTCCATTTGGGCTTTGAATTTTCATTCTTCCCTAATTTCCAAGTCCAAGTCAGGTTTTCATGTTCAATTAGTGTTTTCTATCTACTGGGGGTTTGTATTTTGTTTCTTCTGTGTATGAGAAGAGATGGGCGTTCTGTTGTCACTGGAGGTATGGACAAACGTGTGAGGGTTTGCACCCTGTGCTTTCCAGGATATTATTTCAATGGCACTGAAGTCTCCCATGTACTGTGTTTTCCTCCCTATTTTTAAATCCCTCTTCAAATGTAAAGGCAAAAACGGGACATGGCTCAAGCTAGTGTTGGTGGCACAGACCTGGTGTCCCAGCTACTTAGAAGGCAGAGACAGGAGAATGCCAGGCTCTGAAGTTCCTGACAAGCCTGGACAACACCGTAGAGACCACCTGAAAGGGAAACTATAAACCCCCGGCAGCTATCCATGGCTGTCCATGCTGTGTGAGGTTTAACAGCCGGCTAGTTCAGGGGGCAGTTGATAAAAATCATAACGGGGGATATTTTGTGCCAAATATTGTTTCATCTGAACCTTCTCAAACATCGTGACTGTGGCTTACACTCCCCACAATTCCATTGGCCTCTGCCTGCTCTAACTACATGCCACAAAGGAGCAGCTTGTAAACAGCAGACATTTCTTCTCACAGATACAGAGGCTGGAAGTTCACCATCAAGGCACCTCAGATGCAGGGTCTGGGAGGCCCTGTTCTCTGGATGGCAGGCAACTCCATCAACAATGGCTAGAGAGCTCTCTGGGGAGGGGGAGGAGAGCCCCCACTCCAATGTGAATGCTTCCACCCTCATGACCTGCCGCCCTCACAATGCCCATGCGCCAATGCATTCCTGTAAAAGATGAGCGCCCCCAAAGCAATTTTGGATAAGGCACAAACTAAAGATGAGGGAGTCAGGTGTGGCTCCTGTGCATTTGTAAACATTTGAGTGTGCATGAGTGTGCTCACAGGTGTGTGCCCACATAAGTGTCTGTATGCGTGTGCAACTGCCCATGATTCTTAGTGGAATGAAGTTGCTCCTCAGCTCCTCTGATTGTCTCAGCCCCATTTTCTGGGTGTTATAAACCAGCAACACCAATTCTTAAGGCAAACAGGCAATGGGGGTGCTTGTGGGTGTGCACTTCTGACAACACGCAAGGATACAGTACTAGAAAGAACCCAGAGACTACCTGAGGACACCAAGGAATATCAAGATGCAGAAAGGACTGATCCAGGGCCTCGCCCGGTAAAGACTAGTGGTTCTACTGAATTCACACGAGACTCCTGGAAGCCGAGTGCCCAGGGAAGGTGGGGTGAAGGATAGAGTGTAAATCTGCAAACCCTTTGTGAGACCCAGAAACACATGGATCACTGGGGAGGTCTACTCGGGAGTAGGATGAGAAAGAGGAGCCCACGAGTCCTTCCCCGTGGGGACCGCTGACATCATGGAGCTGGGAGCCGCTTTCCTGGGATGTCCTCAGCCACCTCGAGTGTCCAGAGACAGTGAAGGCACCATGTTCTCATGTTGCTGTCCAAATTCAGCCGACTCAGGCCTCAGTGGATCCTGGAGGCAGTACCTGTGTGTGTGGAGACACCAGAGAAGGCCTTGATCCTGCTCTCAACTAGACACCGTGGCCACTCTCCATAGAGGACCACCAGCGGTACCCACACACCCAGGCCAGACCAACAAGGGCCAGGGAAGCAGCCTTCCACTACCGGAAGAACGCCGGCCCCCAATGCTACAGATCTTCAGCTCAGTGTGCACACATGAAATGAGAGAATCTGACCTCCACCTGTGGCACAGGAAGACCACCCACCAGTTTAGCTGCTAGGGCTGTGGAGCTGACTTTGGCTGTGACAGACCCATCCCATTCTCTGACAGTGCAAGAAGAGCCACCAAGGGACACGGCTGCAACTGTACCTGAGCAGGCGGTGCTCATCTCCTGAAGCCAAGCACCTTCTGTTTGTAGAGTATGAGCAGCAACACCATGGTGCAGCTGCTGAGGACCTCAAGCTGACAATGGACATTACAGAGCTGCCTCCAGCTGGGACAGCCCCTGAAGAGCCACCAAATGATACCGATGTTAGCAATGTTGAGCTGACAAGGCCTGTGTCTCCCAACCGAAGCCATTCCATCTGTGGCATTTCATTCCAGAGGATCCGGGGACTTGCTTCCTCAGACAATGTCCTGACACAACTCTAAGTGGATCAGAGAAGGTGCTGGGCATGGGCTCAATGGGACATTACCCACTGGTTCCGAGGACTGTGCCGTCACCCATCCCTGGGAGAAAAGTGTCATGAGAAGGAGGACAGCATAGGGACCTGGAAGGCAAGGAGATGGGGCCTGAGGTGAGCTGCTGCACTGGAACTATACTCAACTTCCAGTCCTTCCCCATTCCTAATCAACTTGTCTTTGTTCCCAGGGGCTGGAGGAGCATGGACAGGGGAAAAGGCTGTTCCCAGGGACCCATTTCCAGAGACAAGGAGTCAACGTACCCCATGTTACAGGTCAGGTCCTGTGCAGATGCGCGGCTCACATTGCTTTTCCACTGTGTGGCTGCAGTTAAACTGGAGAGAGAGAGAATGCTGAGGTCAGGGAGTGGGGGATGGGCCAACTGTGGGCGCTCCTCAGAGCAGAGCCACGCAGGAAGTTCATGGCTACGTCCTGCCTATGGCTGACCCTGAGGCTCTCTGCTCATTCCATTGCAAGTTTGGGAACTGGCCCGAGGTGGAGGAAATCCAATACGGCCCAGGCCTCTCTAGCAGCCCTCACGGAGGGTTTCTGAGCTGCACAGGACGTGAGAAACTTCTCTCCTCCCACCTGGAAGACTTGCCACAGATTTCCTGACAGTGCAAATGGAGATGGTTTCCAATACAGCTCTGCTTCTTAAAAATACATTCCTGAGAAATGGGCACATGACTTCTGTCTTGTCTCTAACTTGTGCCAGGTATGTGGAGCTGCTGGCTACATGGCAAGAGATGTCAGAGCTCTGTCTGTTGAGGAGCTATGATTATAGATGTAGACCACAGTTGCTGGATTACTTTTCTTAGTAGAGTAACCTCTCTTTGTGTAGCAAGGTGTGGCCTTCAAGTCTAGATCTCCTTTCCTCAGGCTCACTGTGGGCATGACAGCATGTGCCGCCATGTGTTGTTTAGTATTTCCCAAGTACTGAATACTCCTATTGCCCAGGGAGGATTCCCTCCGTAGTCTGAATCTTCTCTACACTAATTCCTCTCCTGGACAATCTTCTCTGTCATCCGGGACTTTTTCATAACACCTACTCAAGTTCATGGGGAAGAGGAAGCAATGAGTTTGGAAGAGCAATCATGGGTAAAATAGCCTAAGAAGTGCAGGGAAAGAATGTTGTGAACCCTCGGCTCCCATGGCCCTCTATTTAATCCTAGCTACTCAGAAAGGGAGATGGAAGAATCTAGGTTAGAAGCCAACATGGGAAGAAGATGCTGTGAGACTCTTATCACCAATGAACCGGGAAAAAGCTGTTTCTGAGGTTGTGGCAGCAGTGAAAACTCAAAGCCAGGAGAGTGGCAATATGGGAACAATGAATGGCCTGGATATGGGTGCAAAGCAACAGAAGGCAACTTGCAGCATCTGGTAATACTGAGCTTGTTCTATTGGATATGATTTGCCACAAGGATAAGCAAAGCGACACATTTATGAAAACACTACCACCACCACCACCACCACCAAATCAATCAATATTAACTTAGGAGTAGACCATACAGAAATCCAATGTCCTGTCCTGGGCCTTCTAGCACTCAGAGAGGAAGTATACTTTCTTCCTATCCTGAAGTTTATGCTTGATTTTTCTTTTCCTCCTGGTGGTGGTAGGGTAAGTGCTGGTTCTCAGATTTTGAGACAGTTTGGCTAGTGCTGATCACTTTTGTCCCATCTCTAGCCTTCCTATTCTGTTCATGCTAGAGATTGTAACTGTCCAGAAGTGCTTCTGGATCACACACACGTGGACATTTCTGGAGCATATCTCCCTCCCCTCCTTGTTTCCCCCTGAAGGTCATTCTAGAGCCCAATGGTAGTCAGTAATCCACATGTGTCTATTAGAGCAATTTCCATGTAATGTGGAAATGACCTGAATTGAGATGTTCTGTCATAATTACAAGCTTGTTTTCCTTCAAAGTTGAATCTTGTGATTCAGGCTCCTGATGCCAGCACTTGAGAAACAGAGACAGGAGGATAATGAGTTTATGGTCAGCCTGGACTGTACAAAAATTCCATCTGAGCAAAAAAAGCAAGGCAGGAGCTCAAGACTTGTACCTGTAATCCTTCCTACTCAGGTGACTGAAATCTGAGGTTTCTGATTTAAAGTCACTAGGGAAGTCAAGTCTGAGACGACATGTATTCCAAACTAGTCAGTGAATGTGGAAGTGGAGCTCTTTTGGGAGTAGTAAAACTCTCGGCTGGAGCACAAAAGGCAAGTGAAGGTGCAGACGCTATCTTCAACACCCTCTACCAGGACACAGAAGGACATTCACACATCCATATACACATGAGAGAGAGAGACAGACAGACAGACAGACAGAGAGACAGAGAGACAGAGATAGAAAGAGAGAGAAACAGAGAGACAGAGACACAGAGACAGAGACAGAGAGAGACAGAGACGGAGAGAGAGCATCACAGAGACAGAGACACAGAGAGAGAGAGAAAAAGAAAAAGAGAGACGGAGACAGAGACACTCACAGAGGCACAGGCACAGAGACAGAGACCCAGACACAAGACACAGAGAGACAGACAGACAGAAGTCACAGTTGGTGGCATCAGCTGTGGGAATGGAGTCCACTCTGAGCAGTCAGCATGTGGACATCTCTAGGAAGAGATACAGTTATCATGAAGGGCAGATTTCAGTGCTGCACTCATTCCTTGGAAGGAAACAAAGGAGGCTGCAAGTTGACAGATGGGGAAACTAAACCAAGCACTGTTGTCAATGTGGCGTCAGGACAGAACGTGCTCACAGTGATTCACCAGCTCCGCTTATAGGACGAGGTCTGTGGCAGCTCACTTCCCTCAAGATTCCTCTTTAGGAGCTGGGTCTCTTGTGGAAATGGGGCATTTCGTGGGTGAGAAATACAAGTGCAGTGTGGATGAGGATAGGTGCTGCTTGTTTAGTCTCAAGTCCAGAGAGATGAGCTTTCCTTAGGAAAGCAATTAAAAACAAGGAGAGCCCCCAAGTTTTGGATGTTGTTTATATTTCTAGAAGCAAAAGCAAAAAAGAGAAAAATCAATTTTACTGGTGAGTTGTTAGGGGAATGATGACATTTGATCCAAGATTATAGGAATGATTTGTGATGGTGATTTTAGTGATACCAAAAATACTTCTCTTAGGACAAAAGGAACCAGTTTCAGTAGCTTGTACTTGAAATCACAGCTCTTCTGAAGGTAGAGCAGGAAGTTCCCTGTGGGCCCAGCTGAGCAGAGTTCTGAGACCTCATCTCAACCACTGAAGCTGACCTTGGTGGTTCATACCTGTCATCTGGTACTTGCCACACTGGTTCTGGCACAAACATAACACCATGTACCAAAAATGAGTAAAGCCAAAAGAGTGAGGCTCAAGGAAGGGAGTGGCTAGCAAGAACAAGCCCCTGAGTTCAAGCTTTAGTATGGAAATTACCCCCCAAAGTAAAATGCCTCACCTGTTTGTTTTGGCATCAGGAGTCTTGCTGTATAGACAGCAGGAGTTTGTGTGCAAGGACATTCTTCTTAGCCCCTCCTGCTGAGATCACAGTTGTGCTCCACACCCCCAGTCTGGAGCCTGCCTCTTGCAGCCTTGCCTCACTTGCTAGGGCGCTGGCCTCCAGTGTAAAGCACTGAGGCAGTGCCTGAGCCCTGAGATCAATCAGATAATGCATTTGCAACACACATGTTCTAAACAAAGATAAATATCAAAAAGAAGTTGCACAGGTTTTCAAAATTGTGGGTGGATAGTAGTATGATTTTGATATTTTCCAAATATCCAGTATTGTTCCCCATTACGCCCAAGGTCCAAAGCCACCTGTTCCAGCACCCGATATCAGCAGCACTTGGGGCCCTTCCTCTCTGAAAATGCCTCTTGTGGCTCCTTTAACGGGGTCATTCCGTACCTCTGCAGCCTGCACGGAGGGCTCCCTCCTTCTTTAGGACATGGCTCCATCACACGCATGGCATGGATACACATGCTGTCATGACCTGGACCCAGGCTGTCCTGTGAACCATGGAGATGCGTACTCATCCCTGATCCTCGGCAGGCCCTCACACCAGCCTGCATCCCTCAGCCTCATCCCAGTGGCGCCCAGCACTGTGCTCAGGGCTCAGGTCCAGCATGGAGGGAAGAGGTGCAGTCATGGCAACCTTGAGTCAGTGGAAAGATGGTGGGGACAGGGGAGGCAGGTCTCTTTAGGATCCTCACCAGGGAGGGAGAGCCAGGCCTCCAGAAGGACAACCCCAGGGCCAGCGGGGCTTTCTGTCTGCAGGCAAGGGGCAGCTGTGGGCAGCACACGCCAGACCTGCATTCCTGGGCACATCAGGAAATTGGTGAGAGGCCTACCCTAATGATCTCATGTTAACCATGCTAATAAAGATCCAAGGAGGTCACATTCACAGGTAAGTAGTTCACCCTTAACAGTGCTCATTCAAATGTTTAGGTGAATTTACATGTACTTTGTTTTTTTTATTTTACTGTTTTATTCAGAGGTTCGAACTCAGGGTGTGTGGACACTATCTTTTTAGCTTTTTTGCCCAAAGCTTATGTTCTACCACTTGAGCCACACCTCCATTTCCACTGTTTTGGTGGTTAATTGGAGGTAAGAGTTTCAGGAACTTTCCTGCCTGCCTGGGCTGGCTTTGAACTGTGATCCTCAGATCTCAGTGTCCTGAGCCACCAGTGCCCTGACATGTATGTGTGTGTGTGTGTGTGTGTGTGTGTGTGTGTGTATCATTTATTTAAAAAGTCAATACCAATTTGAACTTGGTTTCTCAAATCTACAGTTTCTCAAATTTTGTAGCATTTTTAGCAGATCACCTCACAGTGTTATGATATTCTAGACACATCTCCAAGAGAACATTTGACTTAATGAAGTTCAATACAAGTACTTCCAATATTTAGGGAAATATTAACTTAGGTCCCATACACACTTTTTTTTAAACTATGTTTAAGTTTGTAGTTCCCATCTGCCATAATACTCAAGCTAATTCACAGAAAATCCAGAACCAAAATGGAAGGAAACATGGCAAATGCTCTCTCTTACATGATATACAAGACTAGCCATCTTCCAGTCCACATGCAAAAGGCTGAGCATAGGCAATTTGGCGTTTTGGTCAAACCATAATGAAAAGTTCACCTAATCAGTGAATATAGACAAAGCACCAATTCACTATTAGCATAGCATTAGGTGCTTAGCCACAAGTAGTTTGACACAATAAGTCATGTTTAGTACATATTTAAGACTTCCATTCACAAATTTTTGGCATCATTGGGTTCCACAGTTTTTATTGCTCTGCGACCTGAGGTTTGTGTTGTCTCTCTTTTAGTCCCAAGAGCTCTGTTTTGAGTTCTCCAGGCTTTGGTGCATTTTCAGGTCTTGTCAGGTCGGGCCGGTAGTAACTGTGCACCACTTGGGCACTGGCACACATGGCCAGGAGGCTGGCCACTGCCATTTTCAGATAACTAGGCCAGGACATGCCCGCAGGCATGGTGGAAGGCTGGCAGGAGGGAAAAGGGGCAGTGTTAGAAGGTTCTAGGCCCACGATCCGCCCCACAGCTATAGGGGCTCGGGGTGCTCTCCTACCCCCACGCACGGAGGCCTGTCTTCTCGGCCAGGACACGAGGTCACTGAGAGGACGGAGAGTTGGCAGGGGACAAATGAAACCTTAGGGCCTTGATCGGTCAGGGAGGGGCGCTCCACGTGCAGAACCGCAGGCCATCTCCCCGCCACCCCGGCCCCCTTGTTTTTTGGGGTTTTTTTTGACAGTCCTGGGGCTTATTCTCAGGGCCTGAGCACTGGGGCTTCCTTTCTACAAGGCTAGTACTCTACCACTTGAGTAACAGTAACATTCCTCCCCCCCTTTATATTTATGTGGTGCTGAGGAATTGAACCCAGGGCTTCATGCATGTTGGGCAAGCACTCTACCGCTAAGCCACATTCCCAGCCAGGGAGGAGGATTGTCTTGTTGTTTTGATGACCTACCTGCTCTTCATTATCCCAGCAGGATGTTCTCTGTGGCTGTAAACCATAGAGCTATATCCACAGGAAAATCAGACCTGAACTGAAACCTCCAGAGTTGTCAACCAAAACAAGTCTTTCTGATTTTCAAGTTGACCGTTGATATTGGTCGTGCGATTTGCATGTTGAGGACACAGATTCCATCCTGAACCCTAAGAAGCAGCTCCTCACGCTGACAATAATGCTGATATCTAATGTGAGGTTGACTCCAGGACACTGCGCCTCCAACAACCAGTCTAAGGATGTCTGGACTTTTGGTGTGTCTGGGGCCTCCATCCTGTGGCTCTTGCCTCATGAGTCCAAGCATCCATGCATATGATAGGCATGGACAAAACTCACTATTACGCCAGTGGCTTGTAGGTCAGAAACATGGTTTTGTTCTAAGCATGAGTCCTGCCTACAGGTCACAGAGGGGCTTAGTTTGTGTGTTGGATTGTTTGGTACTTGTGCTTGAATTTTCACGGCTGATTTGCTCATGATTGGGTCCCTACCATGGGAGCCTCATGTTGATCTTGCCTTTTGTAGGCCATTGGAAATTAGAGTTTCCCAGGTTTGTCTGCTTGGGCTCATGAAACCCGAATCCTCAGACCTCAGCCTTCTGAGTTGCCAGGATTATAGGTTGAAGCCCCAGGCATATGGCTTTGGACGGGGTATTGAAACAATGCCCATGCTTAGGAGAAAATGGAAACACAGTGCCTAATGATTTTAGGCTGCACAACCCAGGAGAACCCATTCATGCCCTCAAGTCCTTCTGTGCCAACCCAGAGTGCCCACGCAGGTGACTCGAATAGGGGGACAGTAGCTGTTCTTTGACTCTGGTCTCCCCTCCAGCTTCTTTGCCTTTTGGCTGATCCTGTGTCACTTCTCAAACCTGTGTCAGCTGTCAGTTCATCTCTAGGCCCTTTTCCCAGCTAGCCCCTGCCCAGCACTTAAAAATCTCGCAACTTCTCTGAGTTTCTCTCTTACGAGTTGACAAGCAAAGTGGACAATGGGACTGAAGGCAAATGAGGAATCAAAGAGGTATTTTCCGCGCTGGGGATATGGCCTAGTGGCAAGAGTGCTTGCCTCCTATACATGAGGCCCTGGGTTCAATTCCCCAGCACCACATATACAGCCAGGAGTGGCGCTGTGGCTCAAGTGGCAAAGTGCTAGCCTTGAGCAAAAAGAAGCCAGGGACAGTGCTCAGGCCCTGAGTCCAAGGCCCAGGACTAGCCAAAAAAAAAAAAAAAAGTGGTATTTTCCCTTTGAAGCAACTCTTTGAAGCAAATGATTCTTGAAATCTGAGAGTGCCAGTGAAGGCCTGGAAACAAAATGATCAGATGGGAGCCACGAAGCCCTCAGGAGACATACCCAGAGCTCTGGTCTGACTCCACACAGGGCCTGGCTCACAGGACATCATGAATTCAACATCTGTGGGCAGAATGAGGACAAGTAGATGAAGTTAGTCTTGGCCCTTCTGAAAATGGTAAGCAGGCCACACTGGATAGAGATCCCATTTGGGACTAGGCAGTGTCAAAAGACTGTGACCCTAAGATCTGATGAAAGCAGAAGGAGGGGCAGCAATGTGAGGGGTAAAACCTGCCTGTGCCAGGTCTCGCTTACCCGACTCTGGTCAAGTGCACACACTTCTGCAGAAGTGACATTTGCCTTGTGGAGATTCTAGAATTTGTATCCCATTCTGTCATGACTTCAATACATCCCAACAATTCATGGTTCCCAACAATTTGAAAAAATGATACCTAGCTGTATGTCCCTTTATGTTTCACTGTGATGCAATGAAATTCGCAAATGTCCGATGGGTTGCAGGAACATGTATATGCTTTATCTACTGGTGTAAGTAAAAACAGTAAAACCCTGCAAAGGCTAAGTGTTGGCTGGGGCACATCTGCACCACCCTGATGACAACCAATGCTGCAGGAAGCAGATGGATGAAGGTAACATCTGTCTGGTTCCACGAGCATATCTAGTTCTAGTTTATGGGGCAGTGAAGGAGGAGAGGCAGTCCAGCAGGCCCTCCTTTCACTCCCCTGCTGCTTCTGCTGTTCCACATCTCTGCTGTCCTTTGAATTGAGCCTGATCCACGTGGATAAAATACCTAGTCTATAAAAATAGAGTCAGGATTTGGAAGTCAGGCATAGGTAGTGATAATACAGGTCTCTAGGAAGCCAACTGATTGGAGCAGGATGCTAAATAAATGTGCCTGCTTCCACCCACCGCTCAGCCTAAATCCAAGGGCAGTGCCCTAAAGGACACATGTTCAGGTCAGAGTCAGGCCCAGCATCTTGGCCACACTGTTAGCGCCCCTCCTCCCTCCCGGCTGCACTGGGGACAGCAGGGCCTCCTCACGCTGGAAAGCAGGAGTGGGGCTGGCTGTGGGCCTGGCTGACAGGGTGGCCAGGGAGGAGAAAGAGCGCTGTGCTCCTAACACTGCAGTGCAGCACCTGTGATTGACCTGAGACTCAGCCGCTGCTACCTCAGCCCCAGGAACCCCACAGCTGGCCCCTGGGCCTCAGAAACGGTCTCCCTGCACACTGAGCAGCCTCTGCTCTGGACAGCCCTCCACTGTGCCCCTCATGACTCCCGGCTGCCTCCCCATGGTCACCGGGCGGCTGAGTTCACACAGCCCAAAGTGATGGCCACCTCTGAAGTCTCTCAACTCAGCCGCCAGAAACCCAATGTCCCGGGGAAGAGCTGGCACCGCCCCCTCGGTCCTCAATGCCCCTTCCCCTTTGCCTGCACACAGCCTTGGCTCATGGCAGACAAGCGATCCACGCAGCACTGTATTTTGTTTTGTTTTGTTTTGTTTTGTTTTTTGCCCTCTCCCAACCCTGGGTTAGGATGAGGTTCCATCGCGCAGATGCACAGCTGGTAACAGCTGTCTACTGTAAATGTGTTACTACCCACAGAGTCTATGTCCCTCAAATATTCTTGGCCCTGCCTCAGACACAGCTGTACCCACACAAGGCTGTACACTTGGCCACTGCGCTGACCTTAACCTGCTCCCTGCACACCAGGGCCTTCCCCCCACTTCCTCTAGGGCGCTGTGAGCCTCCTCCCCTCAGGACCACGGGCTCTGCGGAGTCAGCTGGTGGAGCTCATGGTTCTCAAATCGGGCACTGAGTTAGTGCCTTGAATGATGTACCTGAAAGGAATAACAATAACTATTTATTAAAATATATTGAAAGGTACATAACACGAAGGTGAAATAAAGACAAAAGCGGATGTCTTTCAAGGGAGGGAAAGGATTTCTCTAAGTGTTTGAGCTGGCGCTCAGTGGAGCTCTGGACTTCCTGAGTCCACAAACCAAATTGTGCCCGCAGTGTTAGTGGAAGCACACTGGGGTGCATGTGCTGCAGCTAAGTTGCCCTCTCCACCTAAAGGTGGGTCCATATCAGAAAAGATATGCAGAGCCTGTGGGATCTCTGGCGCAGAGAAGACAGGCACAGGTTGGAGTCCATTTGTCCTAAGTGTCAGGGGCATCGTGGAGCTGAATGGTGTGGCCTTGCTCTTCACACATCCGCCACTGGAGGAAGGGGGTTTTCGGCACAAGCATTGCTCAGAGACAGCTCCTGATGCCACACCACTGTGTCTTGTGCTCGTTCCTCCCCTTCCTCCTCTGATGGGAAGCAGTCCAGGGTAGAACTGCTGGACAGCTCGCAGTCGGCAAAGCCGAGTCGAGCTTCTTCGTCCTCAGACTGAAGGGCTGGAGAGCCTGTCCCGGTTGCAGAGGACACAGACAGCTCCCAGTCAGAAAACCTGAGTCCGAGTTCATCATGTCCTGAGTCAGTGACAGGAGATCCTGTCCCACTTGCAGAGGAGGAGGACAGCTCACAGTCATCATTGCTGATTTCTGGCTCTTCCTCATTTGAGTCAGGTATGGGCGATCCTGTCCCGGTTGCAGAGGACGAATTCAGCTCGCAGTCACCACTGCTGTGTCCAGGGTGTTCGTCATCGGATTCAGGTATGGGAGAGCCTGTCTCAGTTGCTGAGGATGAGGACAGCTGGCAATCATCATTGCTGATTCCTGGGTGTTCTTCATGTGAGTCAGGTATGGGAGAGCCTGTCTCGGTTGCAGAGGACGAGGACAGCTCACTGGCAGCAGTGCTGTGTTCAGGGTGTTCATCATGGGATTCAGGTATGGGAGAGCCTGTCTCGGTTGCTGAGGAAGAGGACAGCTCGCAGTCAGCACTGCTGTGTTCTGTGTGTTCATCATCGGATTCAGGTATGGGAGAGCCTGTCTTGGTTGCTGAGGATGAGGAGAGCTGGCAGTCATCTTTGCTGAATCCTGGGTCTTCTTCATGTGACTCCGTTGCAGCAGAGCCTGCGTTGGTTGCAGAGGACAAGGACAGCTTCCTGGCTGTACAGCTGAGTCCTCGGTCCTCCTGTCTTGATTCAAGTTCAGCAGAGCCTGTCAAGGTTGCAGAGGACAAGTCCTCGTCTAGGAGCCGACCCGATTGTTCTGGCTCTTTGATCTTCAGTTTCGTGGGCACTGTGCACCGAGCGCACCCCGCACTTGGCAACTGGGGTTGGCTTGCAGGAGTCACCGCAGTGTCCCCATCCCTGCCATCCTGCTCTGGGCTGCCAGATGCCACCTGCCGGCCTCTCCAGAGGAAGTGCCAGAAGGTTCTTCTGGGTCCAGCTTGGGCGTGGGGTCTGGGGCGTGGGTTGGTCCAGTGTCTGCAGGTGTCCACCAGGCGCTCCCTGCAGGGTCTCCTGGACTCAGAGCCAGTGGAAACTCGCCAACAACAGGAAAACATGGCTCTTTTCTGGCTACCTCCAGGCACCTTTGCGATTTGTGTCTGGAATGTGGCTGCCTGGAGACCTGGGTTCCAAGTTCTCTTTGGTCTTCTGTCAAGGATGAGGTCACTTCCTGGGGTCCTCTTCCTAAGCTTACTCTTCCTCCAGTGGACCCCACACAGTCCCCCTGCGCTTCTGTATATTGTATATATGTACACACACATCTGTAAAATGAATATATAGAGAGATATAGAGATATAGAGTGCTCACAGGTGATCATCTGCAGTAATGTCTCCTTTCATGTGTCAGTCACTGGAAGGCATCTCATCATAATGGGGGTTTGACTGACACAAGAAAAGAGAAATGGGCCTCTGAAACTCCACAGCGTTCTTGTTCCAGATCTGTCTCCATTTTCACATACATAAATGCATATCTATATAACTATGTATGTACATATATATATGTATATATATCTCCATTGACAGCACTCACTCTATTGAGTGACTGCAGTGTATTTTCTCCCCATTAATCTCTTCCTCTCTCCTTCCTAACAGCACGTGTATCTGCATCCTTGTATTCACTTTGCTATACTATAGGTTACTTCTTCTAAGAAGTTAATCCATTAGAAACCTCCTCTGTGTATACCACACTTTAGTCACTGTGTTCATGTTTATGTCCCTATATATGAATTCTTATATGATGATTTCCAAATCTAGTGTGAATTACATCTTTGAGTAGATTCAGATGACTTGATATTTCTGAACCATTTGCCATTTTTTGTTCTTATTTTGTATTGTTAACTTCCTATTTGCTCTCTCTAGTCAGAGATGGAAGACAGAATTGCCCTCATGTGAAATTCACTGAGAATCACTTGAAAGCTTATATGTGATCAGGGTTTTAGTCTTCCTTAAAAACTTGAGAAGAATGCATTGGCTCTGTTTGCAGAAAAACAAAAATTCAACATTGCTTTCATTTACATTCTTGTTTGTTCATGTACTCTATTTCCCATTATATATACTTCTTATTATATTTGCTCAAGTAAGTACTGAGAGTGTTTAAGTCTCCTTTATAAAGTGATTGTTCCTAGTATGATGTGCTCTCATTATCTTGCATAACTTTGCATACCTTTAACTGCTATGTTCAAGTCTCCCAGTCAATGGGATACAGTGACTGTTTGTACCAACTTGTATAAATATAATAGACAACCCGGTTGCTGGGGGCTGACACCTGGAATCCTAGCTTACATCTCCACATGAAGCCAGCTCAGGCTGGAACGTCTGAGACTCTTCTCTCCAGTGAACCAGCCACAGTGGAAGTGTCCCTCAAGTGGTAGAGGGCCGGCCTTGAGCACAAAAGCTGAATGCACAGCCCTGAGTTCCAGCCCCAATACGTGACAAATGGTCACTTCAAAAGGCTCCAGAGAACTAGGAGATCATCAGCTCACCCAGGAATCTGGGCACACCGGCAGAGCTGTGGCTTGCATGCCCGAGTTAGAGTTGGGCAACTCCCTGTTCCAGCCTGGGTGCTTAGGAAATCGGTGTCATTGCAGTGGTGTGTTTGCCTGTGACTGCAGTGAATGAACACAAGGTAACAGCCTTATGCCATCTGCTCTGCTCTGGCTGCCTCATCTCACCAGCACCTCCTGGCTAAAAGTTCAGACCATTTCATAAGTTCCTGGGCTCCCTCTACTGGTTGAAGATTAAGGGGAGAATGTCCTTAGAAAACCCATCAAATTCCTCACTGTCTTCAGTGAATAATTAGAAGAACTAGAAAGAAAGAGAAAACATAGATTCAAAAAATAAATCCAGGATATTCTTCATAATTCAGCTTTCAATAGCCTGAAAATATCTGTATTACCCTCCACATGGGTAGGACCTGAGGAATTACGCTTTCAGGAGACCACTGTCTACTGCAGAAGAGAAGCTATTTGGGTCTAAATTGAAAGGACTCTGCTTGTAAACCATGAACTGAGATTTCTCCAGTTAGGTAGAGAAACAAATAATCCATGGAAGGAGACCGCAAGCACAAACCTTCAAGTAAAGAAGCAAATGCCATCAGTGAAGCAATATTCCCTTTCCTTTCTCTCCTGTCCTTGCTATCCTCTTCCTTGTTCCCCCATCTTTTCCAGTCCCATTGTCTTGTCCTGTTCTGTCTTCTCTTCTCCCCTTCTTCCCCTATCCTATCCTATCCTATCCTCTCCTATCCTATCCTATCCTATCCTATCCTATCCTATCCTATCTGCTGTCAATACTGAAACTTCGCAGCACTAGTACTGTACCACACCCGAAACGCTTTGCTTTTATTAACTCTTACTTTGAGATAGTTTCAGGATAATTGTGCCCCAGCTCCCTCCATTCTCCACTCTCCTTGCTCCCTATCCAGAGTAGCTAGGAAAGAAAAATCAACTCCTAGGGCCATTCTGGAATCAGTTCTCTTCCAGCACAAGACCCAAGGTCATGCTCAGTACATCTTTTGTGAAATCACAGTGATGACAAGTTTGCATTTCTAGGCCTCAGAACCCTGGGTTGTGTTATCTAGTTTATCAGAAAGGTTTGAATCCAGAGCAGAGGAATCTAAGATTGAATTATCAGTGACTGTGTGAATTATCTCTGAAGGACTTGAGGGCTAGTTCAGCCTCTCTAGGGTGGGTCTAGGGTGGAGACGAGTGGATTATCTGAGGGAGAATACAAAACACAGAGCTCGGGATCTTCTTCATCTCTACACCCAGCTACTTGGACTTGCTCCGTGCTGAGTAAAGCCGGGGTAGAGGACAACATGGACACGTGCTCTCTCAGCATGGGAGCATGGTGGACCGAGCCTGAAAATTTCAGTGCTCCGTTGGTTTTCTACCTGGAAGAGGAGCAGGAGGAGGAGATTTTCGGTAGGTGACCCCAGTGCCATCTGTTGTCTTCACCCTATCCATCTCTCCCTGTGCTCCCTCTTTGATCCATACTAGGCCCCCACCATCGGGGCACCTGACCCCCAGTTCTGTTGGGGTTTTCCTGTTCTTCCTGTCCTCTTCTGTTCCTAGGGCAGGAGGATAGATATCTTTGCTGCATGGAGGAGCACAGCCACACCCTCATTCAGCTGGAGCCCTGGTTCACCGTCACAGGCCACACTCGAGTCACCGTGGTGGGGCCCCCAAGGGCCAGGCAATGGCTGATGGGCATGATATGGCTTTTGGAGCACAAGGACTTTCACTATCGAGCTCGAGGTAAGCGTCGATGACCTAGTTTGCAGTCAAAGCCTTGCTGCTCATGCATGGCATCTTAAAGACTTGGACTGCTCAGGAACCTGAGAATCACATGTTCCCAAGCCCCCTGGAGGGCAGAGGCCCAGGGTTAACCATATTTGGAATCAAGTCATTGAGAGAGAAAGTGGGGAGGGGGCATCCGAATGGGGACCCATAGGATGGGATGGAATATCTCCTACCCCTCCCTTCATTCCTTCCATCCCCACAGGCTTCCTGTCTGGGCTCCTGGACTCTGACCATTCTTCTCCCTGCCCAGGCTACCAGATGCTGCAAAGTGTCCGGAGCCAGCCACTAACCAAAGAAGACTTGGCCGCCTGCGCCCGTGTGCAGCTGGACTCCTTGGTGGTGAAAGGCTACCAGGACAAGTGATTCACTTTCCTCAGGCTTCCTCCAGCCAAGTGCTTGCTTGCCTTGGGCTTCCGTGGGCTTCAGTGTAGTTCTTTGTCCCTGAAGGACCAGCCTGCTCTGGACAGCTCAGTGAAGACATGGCACAGACAGTGGTGGAGGGTGACAGTTTTGGCTGTGTTGTCTCCCCCGGGAAGTCTAGGCACATAGGTGAGAGGCGTCTTCTAAAGTGTGTATTCTGCTGGTGAAGGAGATCCAGAAACACCCGTGGTGCAATCTGCATTGCCTCGAGTTCACTCCCTCTCCCCCTCTTTGTTTCTCACAAGCTTCTCCAGTGCACTCATTTCCCCCACAATCCCTCCCAACGTCTAACAAACACAGTCTCTTTCAAGAGACCTCAGATTTTCACATTTCCAGATTGTTTATACATGTTTCCGTTTGCAGTCGTGAATCATGTTGTGCTCTTGTCTCCGGAATCAGTGTGCTCCCCAAACGGGGAAATCCTGGCAAAAATGTCACTTTACCGGCCATCTCCAAGCCTCCTGTTCAACTAGACACAGTGACTCTCTACCTACCAACTGGAATAAAAATAACTAAGAAGTATGCGTGGTGGATGAGGCCTCTAATCCTAGCTTCTTAGGTTGGTGTATGAAGGCAGCCCATGCAGGAATATTTGGGAGACTCTTATCTCTAATGAGCCAGCACAAAGCTTGAAAGGGAAGTATGGCTCAGGAGGTAGAGTGCCAGTCTTCAAGGGAAAATAGCCGAGCCAAGGCCCAGGCTATGAGTTCAAGCACAAGTACTGCCTTCACCCCACCCCACACCCCACCCCACCCCAAATCAAAAAGCTTTAGGCTGTCAGGGAACTGGCTGGTCACCAGTCCACTGATGAATCTGGGGGAAGTGGCACAGCTGTAGCTTGGATCACCAAGTTTGAGATGGGGGAACCCACTGTCCGCGCCTGGGTGCCCTGGGACACACGTGTCCAGGAGTGTGTGTTTGCATGTGACTGCAGGAATGAACATGAGGGAAAAGCCTTAGGCCACCCGCTCTACCCTGGCTGCCCCCTCTCATCAGCACCTCAAGGCTAAAAGGTCAGAATATTTAGGAAGTCCCCGGGCTTCCTCTAGTGTTGGGAAATAAAGTCGAGAGTCTTTCACTCTTTCTGTAAAGGATCGTTGATGGGTTTTGTGTGTGGATGTTACCGGGTTCTTCAACTCGGGGCCCTGAACTCTCCCTTGAGCCACAGTCGCAGTTGCAGTTTTGTGCAGGTTCCTTGGAGATAGGAGTCTCACAGGGGTCTCTGCCCAGCCGGGCTGGGAACCTTGATTCTCACCCTTCCCCTTCCGAGTTAGCCAGGCTTGGAGGTGAAGAGGTGAGTACCACGGGCCCTGGTTTTCCCTTCAAGTATTAAACTTGTGTCAGCGGGATCCTCTCTTCTAAACACTTTCTCCCACTTCTCCCTAAACGTCACAGATTACAGAGAAGCTCTTCCTGGAGAGGAACTTAGTCAGCAGGGAAGATTCTAATAATGGAGGAAATCCTCCCAGAGATTTTTGGTCTTTGAGAATTCCTAAATGCCGGGGAAGGGACATGAGGGAATCCCTGCACTTAGAGCCTAAAGAAAGGAAAGAAGAAAGATGAAGAGTGTGAGACCAGCCTTGGCTATGGACAGGCAGGATATTCTTCCTCTCTCTGTCTCTCTCTCTCTCTCTCTCTCTCTCTCTCTCTCTCTCTCCTTTCTCTCCCTTGCTCTCTCTCTCTATCAAAAAAGAAATCAGATTTTATGGGTTACACATGTAATCCTAGCAAATAAAGAGTTAGCTCGGAAACCTCTTCATTTGAAGACAGCAGCTCAATAAAGTTGACATAAGAAACACACAGAAGATGTTCTTATCTGTTATGACCTGTTTTGTGAGAAACAAGAAGGCACTGGGACCCATCTCCACTGTGAAGAACAGTGCTGTGCAGTCTTCCAGGTAGAAGCCGAGCTGCTTACCTTCAGCCAGGCTCACACACCCTCTGGGAAGGATGGAAGGAAGGCAGGCAGTGGTGGACTTCCTCTTCCTCTTTCTGTGGCCACTTGAACAAGTCCTGTGTGAGGGATGAGTCTAGGGGCGGGCCATGTAGGGGACACCGCAGTGATCTTCCTGCTTGGCTCTGTTCTGATGAGAGCCCACAGCTGGCCACGCCCACATCCTGGACCTCAGCATCCTCTCCTAGTTTCACTGCAGGCACACATGGGGAAAGCAATGTCATTGACTCATCTTCACAGGGCCTTAGCTGTAAGCATAGGGGTACATTCACTCCTTCTCTCTGGAAATCTGTCCTGGGAACAACCCTACCTTTCCTGTCTCCATGCACCTCGAGCCTTTGGGAAAAAGACATTTGGAATGGGAATGGGGAAGGACATGAAGTTGGGTACAGTTACATCGCAGCAGCTCAGCTCAGGTCCCACCTCTGTGCTTCCCCGGTGTCGGTGCTGAGACTCCAGCGTGGCCACTCCAGAGAAGTTTCTGAGGCTTGAGCTTCTGCAGCATGGAGAAGGGACTCCATTCCAGGTGCTCAGAAGCCTCTCCAGGTGCCCACATGGTCCAGTCCCAGTTCCTAAAGAATACCAGAACAGTTCGCTTGGAGGCAGGGCTGCTAGAAAGGATGTTTGGGGAGCATGGGAATGGGAGGGGCTTGCGAGGTCCTCCTACCCATACCCCATTGGCTCTGGGCAATAGCAGAGCCAGCCTGTCCTGCTGCTAGGGCCCCAAGATGTGTCCCCTGGTGGCCCGGCCTCCATTTTCCCACCACCATCTCCACTGCCTTTCTCCCCATACAGGCAAGGATGGAGATCTCGTGCCCCATGGTGAGTGTATGTGCGTGTGAATCATTAGGCCCCTGGAGGAGATGCGGAGATCCTGGTGTTTGCGCGGCTTTATCATCAGCAAGACATAGCTGAGATGACCATGAGATTGGCCAGCCACTTCTGCCAGCTCTCCCTGCAAAGTAAGCTGCCCTCCGGGAGGGTGACCCAGGCAAACTCGAGTCCCTAGGGGAGATCTGGGGCTTCCTGGCATTCAGGGCAGTTGTCTGGCCCTCCCAGCCAGGCTGGAAAAGGCTTTCAGGAACTCAAGGGATCTACAAAGTCTCCTGGCCCCTGTGTTCTGGGGAGGCTTCCCGCTGGGGTCACTGTACTGGGATGGAGGGGTTCAGGACACAGGAGCAGCCTCCTCCCACAGCTGTCCTTACAGGTGCAGGGGCGGCCTTGTTCAAGGAGGCTGAGGCCCAGCAACTTCCAGATGCTGATTTGGAGGCCAGGAGCCAGCCATCCCTGAACGAGGTGCAGGAGGAGGGGTGCTGAGGGCTCTGGGGGACATCTCCACCCCAATGAGAGCTAGGTGGGTTCAAGTGGAAATTTCCAGAGACTCATTCCTTCTGGAGCAGGCAGCGGTGGGGAGAATGGGGTGCTGGATGTTTTGTAGTACCTCTAGGAATGCAACAAAGCAGGAATGTGAACAGTTCTCACAAACAGCAGGCGGTCCCCAAGGCTTCCTCCAGCACTGAGGGTCCCGGGAGCCTCTCCTGAGGCGGGTGGAGCCCCTTTACTTGCTGACCGCAACAGTTACGGGCTGTCCAGACCATCTTGCCTGTGCCAGGACGTCAAGGCCCACTGAGTCAGTCTTTACTGGAAAGCGTTCCAAGCTACCAGGACTCTCCAGAAGGTGACAGGGTGGAAAACCTGTTTACCATCCTCCTTTTGTGTGTGGTCACCCTGGGCTTGCAAAGTCCCCCAGGGACGACAACGATAGAGCCACCCGACTCAACGGTCTATTCTAGTACCGAGTTTGAACTCAGGGTCTGGGTGCTCCCCTCAGCTTGTCCTCTTCAAGCCTGGGACGCTACTACCTGAGCCACAACTTCCATTTGAACACAGCTGAGCTTTGGCTGGCTCACTGCAGAGACAAGCCTCCAGGTCTTTTCTGCCCCTGCTGGCTTCCTATTGTGATGCTCAGCTCTCTGCCTCCTGAGCAGCTAGGATCCCCTGTGGGAGCCGCGGGGCATCAGGCTGCTGCCAGACACCTGCCAGAGGAGGGAGCTGTAGGAGAGCTGGGCTGTGCTGCAGTGATCTCAAGCCTCGCCCAGGTCACCTGAGGTCCTACCAGGCTTCAGATGAGGGAAACACAGGCAGGGCAGGCGAGTCTCTCTGGTCACTTCAGCAAGGAAGGAGGGAGTGTCTGGAAGAGACACATTGGGGTCAGCTGGGAGCACTCCTGCTCATTCACGGTCATCTGGAAGCAGCGCCCTTTATGGAAATAACAAGCGTGCCTGCCCGCATCCGTGCTAGTCATTACTGCATTCCTTCACAGCGTACTCAAGCAGTATGTTATGAATTGCCCTTAAGGAAATATAACTACAGGCCATTGGTGTTGTAGATAGGCAATAACATTGTAGATGATATTTAGGAGCTATGTGGGCAGAAGGCCCAAGTGGAAGGGTAGGAAGAGAAGTAAAGGCACAGATATGGAAGTAAGATGAATGTGTGTCCTACAATGCTTGTTTATCAAGTACGAGGCCCTGAGTACAAACTGCAGTCCTACCCAAAAGCAAAGCCTATCCTATTCACCCAGTGCTTTAATGAAAGAGGGGAATCCATGAGTGTTTATGAAAATGGACATGTATGACCTAATTTTACACATTGTGCAAATAACATGTTTGCCAAACCCCCAGCCTTCTGTGTCTGCACTAAAAATCAGGTGAGCTATTCAACACTAATTGTTAAACAGCATTGGCAAATAGTCTATGGAGAGAGAGAAAGAGAGGGAGGAAGGAAGGGAGGGAGGAAGGGAGGGAAGAAGGAAGGGAGGAAGGAAGGAACGAAGGAAGGAAGGAAGGAAGGAAGGAAGGAAGGAAGGAAGGAAGGAAGGAAGGAAGGAAGGAAGGAAGGAAGGAAGGACGACTTGTGAACATTTCTTGGGAGTCCTCGTGAGACGGCGTGTGCCAGTGGGCCATGAGAGCGACACAGCAGTGGACGTCCCGAGTGGCTCTGCTCTGAGGAGTGCCCACAGTTGGCCCATCCCCCGCTCCCTGACCTCAGCATTCTCTCTGTCTGCAGTTCAACTGCAGCCCCAGCGGAAGAGCAAGGTCAGTTCCTCCTCCAGCCAGGGCCTGAACTGCAGCTCTCAGGTGTGCTGTCCTCCCGTCTCAGGACGCCCACTGGTGTCCCCAGCAGCAGGGGCAGCTGAGCCTTGAATCTTGTTGGGAATCCGCCTGGCTTGTGAGCCCAGTTCCAGCACCTTCTCTGATCCTGCCGTGGGTTGGGTCAGGACGTTGGTGAGGGAGCGAGTCCTCAGATGCTGCGGGACTCCACTCCCCCACACGTGGAAGGGGCTCTGTCTCGGGAGACACGGCCTGGCCAGCTCCGCATCCCTGACATGGGTGTCATTTGCTTGTTCTTCCTTTGCTATCACGGCTGGAGGAGGCTCTGTCACCTCCATCGTCCGTTGGAGATTCTCAGCAGCTGCACCAGGGCGCGGCTCTCCAGCTGCCATGTTTGGAAGGTGCGTGGCTCTCGTTTGCTGTGTGCACATGAGCTGCAGATCCTCAGCCATCGGGGACTGGGGTTGTCGGGCGGTGGAACACTGTGCACCTGCTCTGTGTTGCCTGCCCTCGGTGAGCGCAGACCACTCAGTTCTTCATTGGAAATATCTTGAGGACTCTGCGTTGGCGCCAGGGTGGAGGGCTGTCGCAGTGTCCCCACACACGGATCTTCCCCTGCTCAGCGTCTGCGCGGTTTGCGTCCATTGTCCTGTCGACGGCCGAGGCCGGGGATGCTGCATGGCCCTTGCTGTCCTCTGTCTGTCCCGCCAGGCTGACGGCGCAGGGAACGGCCAGGTGTCCGGGCTGGGCTGAGGCGCGTGGGCAGCACATGGACGGATGTGGCCCAGTGGACGGCTCAGGGCCCCCTTCTCGTCCCACCCCAGCAAGGTGGAGGGGCGCAGAGCAGGCACACTGGCTCTGCCTGGGGGACCTGCAAGGACAAATCCCCTCTAGGGACTGAGAGACAGCCGTGCCGGGACTCGGGTCCTCACGGGCTGCTGCAGCCCCCACTGTGCTTCCTGCCATTCTGCTAGCAGTGTGTGCCCAGCACACCTCTGAATCTCTGGCCGTGTAGCTCCAGGACTTCCTGCGTGGAGGAATCGGGGTCACGAGCCGTGAGATGGTGAGGGCTGGGTTTCCGGAGATCGGGTCCCCAGGGGTCCAGCTGCCGGAACTGTCAGAGCCAGGGTGACGTGGGATGCGCTCCGGCCAGGCCCTGCCCTCGGTGGCCGTCACAGATGTCACTGGCCAGGTGTCAGAACGCGTGGCAGACGGGCGGGGAGGCCCTGGGCGCCCTCGGCCCGCGCTGCCCCCACTCCTTCGCGCTCCTTCAGGCAATGGGAAGCGACCTTGTGCGGGACTGACTGCCGCTCGCCCCGCTGCCCACGTCTCCCTCGAAGCCATCATATTCCTGCTGCAGGAAGAGCTCCTGAGCACACCATGGCCATGGCCCGGACTGGAGTCCAGCTTCTGGCCAGCGGAGCCTCTGGTCCTGAGTCCAGCCGTTCAGACACGGACGCTGCCTTCGCCACCCAGGGAGCTTTCCTCCAGGATTGCCCTCTGGCTCTGCCATGCCGTGTGCTGTCGCCTGGCGCTCGCCCGGCCGCAGCCCTGTGGGGACCTCCTCCTCCAGAGACAATCCCACACGTGGAGAAGCTCCAACCCGCACCTCCCTCCGTGGACTCGCTTGCTCACGGGACTCATTTCTCAGCTTCTGGAATTCTAATGCTTCGGATACATGTGGGACTCTGGATGGGTGCTGATCTCGAGTCAAAGTCCTGGGGATGGGAGACAAGAAGGAGGGGGTGTCCCTCAGGGAATACATAGAGCTGGCTAGAAGACAAAGTATTAAGAGGCAAAGCGAATGGTGGCGTGAGGGGAAGGAGGGAGGCTGGTGAGGAGAGTGAGAGCCATGCTGAGCTCAGCGCTGGGGGAGGGGGTGGGGGCGGCCATGCCACACAGGGTGGCCAGGCAAGGCCTAGGGGACTGCAGCTGGACCTGGAGTGAGATGCACCTGTGTCCTGTGCTGGGGGAAAGGAGGAAATCAGGGGCACCAGAAGTTCCCCCAAACCTCCTCCCAGTGTGTTGCTGCTTGTGGTGCTGAGGAGGAAACCCAGGGCCTCACCCTTGCTAGGCAGACGCTCTACCAATGACCAGACCCAGCCATCTCTATAAAGTGCTTTGCTGTCCAGTTGGCCCCCTCCCTGGGAGGAACTTTAGAAGGTGGTTGAAATGCCGTGACGTTGAAGACACTGAGTCCAAGGAGCCATGACCTCAGGCCACTGTGGTCCTTTCCTGCACTCCCAAGCAGTTGCCTCAGTATGTCCATGCAGGCCCGCTAGGTGAAAAAAACCCTCTTGCTCATAAGAAAACCCAGATTGAACTACCTCCTAGTCATAAGTATGTGATTGAGGTGAGCTGCCCCGTCCAGAGGAGGGCTTCTAATGGGTAGAAAAGAGAGCCTGGGGGGTCGAGAAGCTGGACAGGGTCTGGGGCTTGGCCCTGTGTGTGTTCTGGCCGGGTGTAACAAGGGTCAGGTCCTCAGCAGGCAGACAGGACCCTGTTGGAAATCAGAAACCTGAAGAGAGACTGTCTCTGGACTCAGGGTGAGCCTTTGCAGGACTCATGGTGGCTTCCAAACTTCATCCTATCTCAATCTCATGAGCAGTTAGCATAACAGCTAGGAGACACTGACTCCAGCTGGTCCTTGTCTCTGTTTTTTAATCTTATGCCCGCCCTGAGATTTGAACTCAAGGCCTCAGCAACACCCCTGAGCTTATCTTCCCAAGCTTAGAAGTCTTAACCCTTTATCCACAGTGCCACTTCTGGTTTCTTTTTCATAGGGTTGAGATGAGGATCTTGAAGGCTTCCCCGCCTGGGCTGCTCAGGGCTCCTGATCCTCAGATCTCAGCCTCCCCCGTGGCTCGGATTACAAGCATGAGCCAGCAGTGCAGGCTTTTCTTCCCTCTCCCCCATCAACAGGTGTGTGTGTGTGTTTAAAGCAGGATTAGACCCAAAGCCAAGCTAAAGAGCAGGCGATGAGGGAGTTTCCATGTCCCCTCTCCTGCTCACACGGAGACCCCCATTCTGTGTCCCCCACCAGCCTGGCAGCCCGTTTGGACATTTCCTGCGGTTCCTCTGTTTCTCCCTGGCTGAGGAGCTTCTGGGGCTCATCGTCTTCCTCTCCCTGCGCCTTTTTGCTGCTGCTTGTTAGGAAAATGGTGGGGTGGGGGGGAGAACAGGCCGGACTCAGTCTCAACAGGCAAGGACTGTTTACTGAGGGGCAGCGAGGGGCAGCAAGCTTCCCCTGGGGTTGGAGATTGCGCAGGGCGGGTGAAGTTGGGGTCAGGCTCATGGGAGTCTTCATGAAGAAACAGAAAATAAAAAGTAGGCTATGGTCTCTTGGGGGTCAAGGGCGGGCACCCTTGGCCAGGCCCAGCATGGGGTGCTCTGCCTGGGGTGAGGGAACTTTCCGCCATGCCTGCCTGCAGATGAGCACAGGCCTGCACACCTGACGTTCTGCTTGACCTGGGGGAAATGAGGTGTGTGTGTGGTGGGGGGGGGGGGTTAATACTTCACTACTACTGAGCTCTGAGGCACCCTGGAATTCCTGCTCAAAATCTGTGTCTTTCACCTTTTCCTAAATAAAGAGTGGTGCGCATGGGAGGAGAAAGGTGTTTGCTATGCAATATTTGCTTGGCATAAGCAACACCATTGTAGGGCAGCTGCCGCCATGTTGTTATCCAACCTGAAATATGTCTGTGTGCTTTCAGTCATCCTCAGGAAATCCTGTTGACACAAAGTGACTTCAGTTGGGCCTTATGTTCTTTTAAAGGAGGAAATAGTTCTCTGACTTTAGACCTGAAGGTGTGGGGGTGATTTGGGGGGTAAACTCTTGAATATTTCAAACCACCTAATCGCAAACGTCTTTAAACCTAACTTGTGATCAAGATCAAGGGCAGCGCCGTGGGAGGGATCAACCTGGGACGCTGCCCGCCCCTCGTCCTCGCTGAACTGACTCTTGTCAACTGCACCTGCTTCCACAGAAGTAAAGCCGACGTTCCTGAAGGAATGCTGAGTCTCGGGTCTCCCTCTGTGGTGACTGACCTCTCAGAGGAAAACAGCTCATTTCCAACAGCACGGAGTTCCTCACACTTGGTCAGGAGTGATCATTGGCAGTGTACGACTGTGGCCTTACCTGTAAAGCACTTTGTCTTGTGCTCGTTCCTCCCCTTCCTCCTCTGATGGGAAGGAGTCCAGGGTGGATACGCTGGACAGCTCGCAGTCGGCAAAGCCGAGTTGAGCTTCTTCATCTTCAGACTGAGGTGATGGAGAACCTGTCCCGGTTGCAGAGGACAAGGACAACTCCAAGTCAGAAAAGCTTAGTCTTGGTTCTTCATCTTCTGAGTCAGGTACGGGAGATCCTGTTCCAGTTGCAGCAGACGAAGACAACTCGCAGTCAGCATTGCTGAGTCCTGGGTCTTCATCTTCTGATTCAGGTCCAGGAGAGCCTGTGTTGGTTGCAGAGGACAAGGACAGCTCCCTGTCTGCAAATCTGAATCTTGCCTGGTCGTCTCCTGATTCAGTTGCAGTAGAGCCTGTCCCGGTGGCAGAGCACAAGTAATCCTCCAGGAGCCGACCTGATTGGTCTGGCTCTTTCATCTTCAGTGCTGCAGTTGGCACCTGGGGTTGGCTTGCAGGAGTCACCGCAGTGTCCCTTCCCTGCTGTCCTGGTCTGGCTGCCTGGTGCCACTTGCCTGCCTCTCCAGAGGAAGTGCCAGAAGGTTCTTCTGGGTGCAGCTTGGGCGTGGGTGGTGGGTGGGGGTTGGTCCAGTGTCTGCAGGTGTCCACCAGGCGCTCCCTGCAGGGTGTCCTGGAGTCAGAGCCAGGGAACACCGGCCAGCAGCAGAACGCACGGCGCTTCCCTGCCTATCTCGGGCGAGTTCGCCAGTTGTGGCTGGGACTGCAATGGGGCTGTGTGGAGACCTGGATCTCAAGTTCCCTTTGGTCTTCTGTCAAAGCTGAGGTCCCTTCCTGGGGACCACTTCCTAAGCCTCCTCCTCCAGTGGACCCCACATTGTCCTCCTGGGCTTCTGACTGCTCCTCCTAGGACTTTCACTATTTGCAGATCATAGTTTTCCCAATGCACCCCAGCATCCCCGAGAAGGTCTGGGTGCACCGATTCCTCAGTTTCCTGAAGTTCAGGGTGAATTCAGACTACTTAATATCTAGGCTTTGTATGTTGTCGGGTGTGCATGAGATGCCAAGGCTTAGTTTTGTTACTAATGCAAAAAATTACAAGTAAAATGATGCTAGAACATGATGTGTTTTCCCCCGGTCTGGGGCTTGATCCCTGGGTCTGGGCTGTCCCTGAGCTCTTCAGCTCAAGGCTCGCACTCTACCACTTGAGCTGCAGCACCACTTCCGGTTTTCTGGTGGTTATTTGGAGAGAAGAGTCTCATCGACTTTCCTGCCTGGGCTGACTTTGAACTGCGATCCTCATATCTCAGCCTACTGAGTACCTAAGATTCCAGGTGTGAGCCACTCGTGCCTGGCAGGAAGTGATTTACCAGCCTCCACACACACACAAAATCCCTCCCCTTGCAGACACACATTGGGAAATGGAAACACATGTAGAGACAAACGTATGTCCACATGCAGATACATACCAGTGCGAAATGTTCAAAATGGCTTATACCATCTGATTTTGATTTCCCCTAAGTTCATCTTTTGGGATTTCATCTCTATGATGAATCCTTTGGAAACTGTTGGGGTTCATTCAGCCGATCAAAGAAAAAATAAAAAATAAAACTGAAAGGGGCAGATGTTGGGGTTCATTCAGCCTTATGGACTTCAGGTGAAGGGCACTGGAGAGCGCACCCGAGATGCCGCCCTTTCCCCAGCCCTGGGGGAATGCGGAAGCAGGCCACAATTTTCTGGGTCCGGAACCAGAAGAACCGGCTTTGCAAACAACCCCCAACTTTCTCGCCAGCCCATGAGCCCCCAGTCTCTCCCTGGCACAGCGCTTTCGTGTGACGTTAGCTCATGAGGGGGTCATATGGTAAGCTCGTAGCCTATCAGCGTCCTGGCCGGCCAGTCTCCTCTCGTTCCTTCCTATCATTTGTCTTTACCCCCACCTTAGTAAACCAGATAGCTCTTGAAGCTTCTCCGAGACCCGCCTATGCCTGGCTTTCTTTACTGGTAAGGAGGTAAGCGATCTCGTTTGGCCGTGTGCACGTGAGGTCTGTGCTGGCTCCCCCACTCCACCCTGGTCTTACCTGCAGGTCGGGTGACCAGGGGAGAGGGTGAGAAAGGGAGTGGTGAGAAGCGTAGCAGAGTCTTAGTCCCCGCGCCAGGGGAGGCGACCCGAGCCCGACATTTTTGGCGCCCAGCGTGGTTTCGCAAAACCCACGTGAGGAAGTCTGGCTCCCGATAGACCCTCATGGAATTAGAGTGGAAACTCTGGGACACGTGGTCCTCCCACCCAGGTCATCAACGAGGATGGGACAAGTTCAAAGTAGGCGAAGTAATTCACCCCTTGAAATCCTGAAATTCACCCTCCAAAACGTGGGCATGAATATCTCAGAACCATGTGCCATGCTTATTTGGCAGGAGCTAAATCTCAGGGTCCCGTGGCTAACTGGAGCCAACCCACTCTCGTGGGAAACTTGGGACCAACTAGAGCAGGAATTGCAGGAGTCAGAATGGCGAGAAGAACTCCGACTGCGAGCTATTAAGACCCGCAAGGCTTGCTTCTCCTCGGACACGGGGGAATCCCTGGATTCAGGAGAGGGCAGCCAGAGGGAATTTTGATGCGGAGGGGGCCCCCGACACCCCGCTCCGAGAGGCCCAGGGACGAATGCACGCTTGGTCCCTGTGACCCCAATCCAGACGCAGTTCCCGCGGCTCGCTACCCCTACATATGCAGATTTTGGCAGCCCCACTGGGCTGCAGTTTTACAGCCGCCGCCAGCCTCGGAAGTGGCGGCGCCCCACCACCAAATGCAAACGGCCTGGCCGCTTTTAAATTCGGAGCCCTTACCCCTTCATGGGAGTTGCAGGAAACTACAGATTTCCATGAGTTCAGGAGGGCAGTTCGTGAGAGAGGCAGGCCGAACGCGCCCTGGGCAGAACATCTGCTTTAAGCCTGACTCAGATTCCCTACCCACCAAGGCAATAAACAGCCTAAGGCCCTCCAGCCAGTCCCCATTGTCCCCGAGATGAGGCCAGAGACAGTAATCATGATATTTGGAAAGAAGTTCCGATTCTTAATTGATACAGGAGCAGATCGGACCATATTAAAGAAGGAGTTAGTGCCTCCATGTTGGGACCTAATCCCCAGCCCCCAGATCTCGGGGGTGGGAGGCACAGCTGGGAGTGAAACAACCAGGAACTGGCTTCCTTGGAATGATATGAATGGTGGCAAGGGAATAGTGTGTCCCTTAATAATAACAAAATCACCAGATAACCTGTTGGGACGAGATATCTTGGGAAAGATTAAGGCTGCGGTCATCACAGGCCAGGACCTGTCAGGTGGCCCTAGTGGCTACTAAAAAGAGCCTCCCTCTGAGGCCTCGGGACTGGAGGCTCCTAATTCTTCTACAGGGCCTCACCCCCAATCCTGAAGGCCACTGTTCCTACTGTCCCTGCCATTCGATGGCACCCGGGCACCCCGATTTGGGTGGAACAGTGGCCTATTCCCTCAAACAAATTAGAAAAGTTAAAAAAAAATGGTATCAGAACAACTGTCCCTCGTTCAAGTGCTAGACTTGGCCTATAGCAAGGTACAAACACTCCTACAAAGAGGAGGGCTGCATATAGCCAGTGACAAGTTTCAGAAAGTATACCCCTTTAAGATCTTGGGGGCAGAGCTTAAACTAGACTCTGTGTGCCCCCTTAAGCCCCAGTTATCCTTCCAGTAATTTTATACTCTGGTGGAGATGCAAAGACTGTTAGGCGAGATTAACTGGCTAAGACCCTGGCTTCACCTGCCTACAGAGGAGCTGCTTCCACTCCATGACTCTTTGAAGGGCAAAGCGCCCACTGATGTTATTACAATAACTCCATCATTTCAAACAGCCTTCCAAAAAGTCCAATTGGCCCTAAATAAGGCACAGCTGGCACGCTACAAGCCTGAGTGCCCACTTTGGCTTTGGATCCTCCCCGGATCTGAGATTTCCTCAGCTGCTATTACTCAGTCAGGCGAGCCTCTTCAGTGGGTGCACGCCTCAGTGGGAGGAGCTCCCAGAGTTTATTCCCAGCTAGACCAGCTAGCTGACTTGGTAATTAAGGGCAGGGATACTTCCCTGAGACATTATGGGCGAGATCCCGATGTGCTAACTATTCCCTACCGGTTGTCAGATTTTGAATGGGACAGAAGGAATAATGCACGTGTGTCCAGTGCCCTGGAGGGCTTTATGGGAAAGGTAGATTGCCACTATGGCACCTCGAGGTGGGTGACCTCATTTTCCAGGCTACAATGGACGCCTCCTGTACTTTTTTCTACCAGGCCTTTTGTCAAGGCTGCCAATGTGTTTACAGATGGGGGACGAGCCGGCTCTGCCGTAGTGGTGCGCTCCGCCTTGCCCCCTGCCGGTGGGAAAGAAAACACCCATTACTTTGAAGTAGTCACTGGGTCTGTGCAATTTAAGGAATTGTACACAGTTGCCCTGGCACTGACCCATGTCAAACAGCCAATGAACTTGTTTTCTGATAGTCTGTATGTGGTTAATTTGCTACCCAACCTGGTATTTTCATACATTAAATTAGATGAAAACCCAATCACCCCTCTGATGATCCAAGTCAGGTCTCTGTTAAAAGAGCGGGGTGAGCCTATATTTTTACAGCACCTTCGTGGACACCAAGGATTGCCTGGGGACCTGACACAAGGTAATCGTATGGCTGACCAGCTGGCCACTAATGGAACTATTATAGCTCTGGCCATTGTACAACCTCAAAACCTTCAAATGGCCCAAGGACTCCATGAGCGTACTCACTTAAATTGGAGAGGGTTACATCAGAGATTTCCTTCAATTCCTATAAAAGACTTTTAAAAGATTATAAGGATTTGCAAATCGTGTATGCCTTTCATGCAGGTCCCTCCCCTGCAATCTCCTGGGGTCAATCCAAGAGGCTTAAAACCCAATTTTATCTGGCAGACTGATGTAACCCACTACGCTCCTTTGGGAAGGCTAAAATATATATTTATGTCTATTGACACATGCTCTGGCGTGTGTTGAGCCTCTCTGCATGCAGGGGAAAGAGCATGGCATGCTGAAAACCACTTCTTACAATATTTTTCTATCCTAGGGCTCCGTCTACAGGTTAAAACAGATAATGGACCTTGCTTCACCAGTAAGCCTTTACAGGCCTTTTTGCAAATGTGGAATATTAAACATACCACTGGAATACCATATAACCCAAATGGTCAGGCCATAATTGAGAGGCATAATAAGACCCTGAAGGAGCAATTATTAAAACAAAAAGAGGGGGAAGCTCCCATGACCAGCTGAGGACAGCGATGTTTACATTAAATATTTTAAATTTCTCTAAGGACCAACCTCTGTCAGCCTTCCAGAGACACTGGTCAAGCCAAACACCCCACTTAAAGGTGGAAGTCCTTTGGAAGGACCCCCTTACAGGGGTATGGCGAGGCCCAGACCCACTTATCAGTGCGGGAAGGGGATTCGCATGTGTTTTCCCAACTGGGGAACCGAATCCAATCTGGATACCAGCTAGAGACTTAAAATATTGTTCATCTGAATGACCACCCAAGGGCACCTGCCCTTGAGGGATGTCTCCCCTTGATTCCTCTCAGGAAAGCAAAGACCGTGGTGGAATTTTCTATGGAGAAATGGGAAAGCCTGCCTGTACCAGCGATGGACCCAGTGTCGGCCCTGTTTCTTCCCTGGACCTTTGCCTGGCGCCCTTTGGAGTAATGTTTGCTGTGGCAGTGTGGCCCACAGCCTTGCACAAGAACCAAAGGGAAATTTTGCACACTGTTGTTCCTCCCTTCGCTCCCCCCTTTGCCGCTTATCTTAGGGGCCCCCATTGGAGGGAAATAGGAGCTAAAGGACTTGGACACCTTAATGTTTTATGATAAATGTTTACAATAAGCAAGGGATTGGCACCTTGCTGCAATGTTTACTATAAAGTGTTGACTCACCTCAGTTGTTAAGTTACCAGCACCCTGGCTGCCAAATCGCCAGGACCTGAACCTACCTCTACCTCACCATCAAGGAAAGGGAGAGACATCTGTACTACCTTGAGTGACACCAGAATGGACCAGGATTCCTCTATTTTCTATGGACTAAGCCAGATAAGAGACCCTCCATTGCTTTGTGCCTGTTGTAATTGCTCATGTGTTAGTTACTCATGTTTGCATTTGCCTTGTATTATGGTTGCTTATACTCATGTCTGCTTTATGCTCCCATTTACATTATGTTTACATTGCCCTGTGCTAGACACATGGGTCTCTTACATTGTAAGTGATAGGCCAGAGCTGTCTAGGTACCAAGTGGCCTTTGGACTTTTAGCCATCTAGGAACCCCATGAGGCTCGTCACTCGACTCCTAGGACCTGCTGCTCGCTGAGGTCCGCTGGCATGAGAGAAAATGATCAGGGCTTTCTTTCAAGTGCCAATCCCACTCTCCCCGAGTCCTCTCATCGGGCCTGCCAGCCGGGCAGGGAGGTCAGCCTGAAGAGCTAGGGCGTGGCCCAAGACGAGTACATCTCCCAATGGGGGGGGGGGCAACCTAAGACACGGTGCGTTCTCGAGTAGGGCACCTCCTGCTGATCAAAGAAAAATTTTAAAAAACGTAAAAGGCACAGATGTTGGGGTCCAACCTTTGTACTTGAGGGGGAAGGGCATTGGAGAGTGCGCCCGAGACGCCGCCCTTCACCCAGCCCTGGGGAATGCGGAAGCAGGCCACATTTCTCTGGGTCCGGAACAAGAAGAACCGCCCGGCGGTTCAGATAAAGCGAATGACAGCACATGGTGTCTTACTCGTTTTCTTCATACACCGGGGACCCAACAAGGCCAGAGCTAGTCTAGCCCTAGACCTTGAGCCATTTCCCCAGCTCTTTTTCGTTTTTAATCTTGTTTAAAGTTTGTGTCTCTTAGAAACCAGGCCTCAAACTTTCACATTTCTGCCTCAAGTTCCTGGATGGATGAAATTATGGACATACACCACCATGAAAAGAAGTAACTTTGATTTTTTTATATGTTTGTGCCAGTACAGGGCTTGATACAGAGCCTTTACGTTTTGCTTGCCTTGCTCACTTCTGGCTGACAGTCTACCACTTGAGCCAGGCTTCTAGTCTGACCTTTTGCTGTTTCCAACTGCTATCTTCCAGGTCTCAGCATTCAGAGATGGGATTATAGGTGCGAGCCACTGGTCTGTCCCATGCGCAATAGAAGTTCTAATTAATTGGACCATGTTCTTAAAAATTGCTCTTACTGTCAGACTTTTGAGCCCCACTGGGGCCTGGTGGGGCCAAAGTCAGACTTCAAGATCCTCTAAGAAAATTTCATATTTTAAAATACTCTCTAGTCTTATCTCCACGTATACAACAGTAAAACATCCTTGTGACTGTTTCTCTAACTCTTGCTTTATTTTGTATTGTATTTATTTGTAGTTTTATTAGAGTGGGTGATATCCTGTAAACTCTGGCTATAGAAATTGCCATAATTGGGGCTGAGAATGGGGCTTAGTGGTAGAGTGTTCACCTAGCATGCATGAAACCCTGGGTTCCATTCCTCAGTAGCACACAAACAGAAAAGGGTGGAAGTGTTGCTGTGGCTCAAGAGGCAGAGTGCTAGCCTCGAGCATAAAGAAGCTAGGGACAGTGCTCAGGCCCTGAGTCCCAAGCCTCAGGACTGGCAAAAACAAACACACACACACACACACACACACACACACACACACACACACACACACACAACAGCAAAGCCCTGGGAGACAATTCCCGAACCTTCTTGCTCCAGCACATTCTCAGTAGATCTGTGCTGGAAGTACTTGAAACTAGAGACAAGGTGAGTTTGGACTCCAGGTCTAGAAAGGCAACCATGGCCTGGGTTCCCAGCTTCTCGCAGAAGGATTCTGTGAAGGGCTTGGAGATTGGCTTTGGCAGGTATGGGTGGCTTTTCCCACAGGGATTCAGGGCAGGGTCACCCTCTCTAGGGTGGGACAGGGTGGGAAAGGGAGGCCTGTCCCAGTGAGTGAAGATGAAGGGACCGCAAGGCTCAGCCCTTCCTCGGCTTTTACCATGGCTCTGGGCTTCCTGGGCGCCCAGTAGAGCCGGGAGAGGGAGAGGCGCCCTGGAGCGCAGCATGGGTGAAGTGCCTGACTTTGAAGTCAGGCCCCACTTTACCACGTGGGCCCCACTTTACCATGCGAACCCCACTTTACCACGTGAACCTGAGATAAGTAGGCCCTGTAAGCAAACCCAGCACAAGCCTATTAGGGCCCAGCTGGTTGAGAACTCAAATAACTGGGAATACTTAACTCTGGCCACCCCTGGAATGCCTCGAGCCCTGAGCCAATCAGATTTGTACCTGTAACCTTGCTTGCTTAAACACCTGATTGCTGTTCCTTGGTCTTTGGCCTTTATAAGCTCTGTATAATTGCAGCTCGAGGCTGCCTCCTAACATCCGCTGTGTCGGTGGGTAGGACAAGGCCCGCCACGGCGCCGCTTGAATAAAGCCTTGCTTGCTATTGCATGTCGGAATGTCTGAGTCTCGGTCGTCTTCTTGGTGGTGGTCTTGGGACTTGGCACAACAGGGGGCCTGGTGGACCTGGCCCGAGAACTTCGACACTCCCTTGGTGTTTTACCTGACGGAAGAGCAGCAGGCACGCGTGTTCGGTAGGCGGCACTGCGCCCCATCCTGCCCTCCTCCCCCGCTTTTGTTTTGCTTTTGCCAGTCCTAGGGCTTGGACTTAGGGCCTGATCACTGTCCCTTCTTTTGCTCAAGGCTAGCACTCTATCACTTGAGCCACAGAGCCACTTCTGGCTTTTTCTATATATGTGGTGCTGAGGAATAAAACTCACAGCTTCATGTATGTGAGGCAAACACTTTACCACTAGGACAACCCCCACAATATGTTTTTTTGAGAAGCATATTTTCATGAACAGAAGGACACAGGTACATGCATGCGCTCTTTTCTCCTGGGCTGTCTTCAAACCTGGAACCTCAGATGTCTCCCTCCTATAGTTATGATTTCAAGTGTAAGCCACCAGCTCCTACTTTGTGAGTTTTTCTGGCAGCATTGGGTCTTTTTATATATATAGTGTGTGTGTGTGTGTGTGTGTGTGTGTGTGCCAGTCCTCGGGCTTGAACTGAGCACTGTCCCTTGCTTCTTTTACTCAAGGCTAGCACTCTACCACTTGAGCCACAGAGCCACTTCTGACTTTTTCTGTTTATGTGGTGCTGAAGAATCAAACCCAGGGCTTCATGCATGCTAGGCAAGCACTCTACTGCTAAGCCGCATTCCCAGCCCAGCACTGGGTCTTGAACTGAGGGCTAGAGAACCCTTAGCTTTTTTACTGTGGCCTGGCACTTTGCCATTTGAGCTGCACCTCCACTTCTGACAGTTTGGTGGTCAATTGGAGATAAAAATCTTATTAATGTTCCTGCTCATGTTGGTTTTCAGCCTCCTGAGCAGCTAACATTACAGCTGTGAGCCTCTAGTCTTTGTTTCCATTCCTCTTAACTTTATTATCCAGCATGAACTTTCCCTGTCCCCAACATCCTACTATGTAGACAGCCCAGCCACGAGGTTACTTTAGTTCAAAGACATCCTCTGACTGGTTCCCTGATGTTGTCTAAGCTCTGCTTCTTCACAGATTCTGTACCCTGAGACCTGGCTGTGCATGTATTCAAATTTTGGGGACAGAGCCTGGTAGTTTTTGTACTCTAGCTATTTTACAACTTATTTATTGATATCTTAACTTTCATTGTATGTCAGTGGACACTATTACATCCAAGTTTGTTAGCATATTTTGCCAACTTCCACTTTCCTAATTCACTGAATCAGTGAAAATCTTCTGGTTCATGAACCATACTAGGGAGCATTTCCTTTCTAAAGGAGTAGATGCCCAGAAGTGAAAAGACAGAATTTTTATTTCTTTTCCAAACTCTCCCTTAATCATGAAGGTGAGGAGGGACACTAT
>NW_025957023.1:0-77242 GCF_023159225.1 Perognathus longimembris pacificus
TAAATTAAGTACTTCCTGATATGGTTACTGTACTGGTAAATCCCCAAAAGAATCTGGATTGTGGTGAGGGAACAGAGAAAAAAGCTCATTTAGGACCTGCACTTACGAAGGGGGTAGGCAGCTGTATATCAGGGAGTAAACCTTCTGAGAATAAAAACAGCTGGAGCTTGTTAAGGTAATTACACAGGGAAAAGGATAATGTACTGGGAACTCCTCAGAAGAATCTGATTTGTGTGAGGGGAGAGAGATAAAAGCTCATTAAGAGCGACATGAACATGCTGCGTACGTAGCTGTTTATCAGTAAATATCTCCACTGAGATTAAGAAAAGCAGTAGCTTAATGAATTAAGTAATTCCTGGTATGGTTACTGTACTGGTACTCCCCAAAAGAATCTGGATTGTGGTGAGGGAACAGAGAAAAAAGCTCATTTAGGACCTGCACTTACGAAGGGGGTAGGCAGCTGTATATCAGGGAGTAAACCTTCTGAGATAAAAACAGCTGGATCTTGTTAAGGTAATTACACAAGGGAAAGGATAATGTACTGGGAACTCCTCAGAAGAATCTGATTTGTGGTGAGGGGAGAGAGATAAAAGCTCATTTATGAACGACATGAACTTGCTGCGTAGGTAGCTGTTTATCAGTAAATATCTCCACTGAGATTAAGAAAAGCAGTAGCTCAATAAATTAAGTACTTCCTGGTATAGTTCCTGTACTGGTAACTCCCCAAAAGAATCTGGATTGTGGTGAGGGAACAGAGAAAAAAGCTCATTTAGGACCTGCACTTACGAAGGGGGTAGGCAGCTGTATATCAGGGAGTAAACCTTCTGAGAATAAAAACAGCTGGAGCTTGTTAAGGTAATTACACAGGGAAAAGGATAATGTACTGGGAACTCCTCAGAAGAATCTGATTTGTGGTGAGGGGAGAGAGATAAAAGCTCATTTAAGAGCGACATGAACATGCTGCGTACGTAGCTGTTTATCAGTAAATATCTCCACTGAGATTAAGAAAAGCAGTAGCTTAATGAATTAAGTAATTCCTGGTATGGTTACTGTACTGGTAACTCCCCCAAAAGAATCTGGATTGTGGTGAGGGAACAGAGAAAAAAGCTCATTTAGGACCTGCACTTACGAAGGGGGTAGGCAGCTGTATATCAGGGAGTAAACCTTCTGAGAATAAAACAGCTGGATCTTGTTAAGGTAATTACACAAGGGAAAGGATAATGTACTGGGAACTCCTCAGAAGAATCTGATTTGTGGTGAGGGGAGAGAGATAAAAGCTCATTTATGAACGACATGAACATGCTGCGTAGGTAGCTGTTTATCAGTAAATATCTCCACTGAGATTAAGAAAAGCAGTAGCTCAATAAATTAAGTACTTCCTGGTATAGTTCCTGTACTGGTAACTCCCCAAAAGAATCTGGATTGTGGTGAGGGAACAGAGAAAAAAGCTCATTTAGGACCTGCACTTACGAAGGGGTAGGCAGCTGTATATCAGGGAGTAAACCTTCTGAGAATAAAAAACAGCTGGAGATTGTTAAGGTAATTACACAGGGGAAAGGATAATGTACTGGGAACTCCTCAGAAGAATCTGATTTGTGGTGAGTTTAGAGAGATAAAAGCTCATTTAGGAACGACATGAACATGCTGCGTAGGTAGCTGTTTATCAGTAAATATCTCCACTGAGATTAAGAATAGCAGTAGCTTAATAAATTAAAGTACTTCCTGGTATGGTTACTGTACTGGTAAATCCCCAAAAGAATCTGGATTGTGGTGAGGGAACAGAGAAAAAAGCTCATTTAGGACCTGCACTTACGAAGGGGGTAGGCAGCTGTATATCAGGGAGTAAAACTTCTGAGAATAAAAACAGCTGGAGCTTGTTAAGGTAATTACACAGGGGAAAGGATAATGTACTGGGAACTCCTCAGAAGAATCTGATTTGTGGTGAGGGGAGAGAGATAAAAGCTCATTTAGGAACGACATGAACATGCTGCGTAGGTAGCTGTTTATCAGTAAATATCTCCACTGAGATTAAGAAAAGCAGTAGCTTAATAAATTAAGTACTTCCTGTATGGTTACTGTACTGGTAACTCCCCAAAAGAATCTGGATTGTGGTGAGGGAACAGAGAAAAAAGCTCATTGAGGACCTGCACTTACGAAGGGGGTAGGCAGCTGTATATCAGGGAGTAAACCTTCTGAGAATAAAAACAGCTGGAGCTTGTTAATGTAATTACACAGGGGAAAGGATAATGTACTGGAACTCCTCAGAGAAGAATCTGATTTGTGGTGAGGGGAGAGAGACAAAAGCTCATTTAGGAACGACATGAACATGCTGCGTAGGTAGCTGTTTATCAGTAAATATCTCCACTGAGATTAAGAAAAGCAGTAGCTTAATAAATTCAGTACTTCCTGGTATGGTTACTGTACTGGTAACTCCCAAAAGAATCTGGATTGTGGTGAGGGAACAGAGAAAAAAGCTCATATAGGACCTGCACTTACAAAGGGGGTAGGCAGCTGTATATCAGGGAGTAAACCTTCTGAGAATAAAAACAGCTGGAGCTTGTTAAGGTAATTACACAGGGGAAAGGATAATGTACTGGGAACTCCTCAGAAGAATCTGATTTGTGGTTAGGGGAGAGAGATAAACAGCTCATATAGGAACGACATGAACATGCTGCGTAGGTAGCTGTTTATCAGTAAATATCTCCACTGAGATTAAGAAAAGCAGTAGCTTAATAAATTAAGTACTTCCTGGTATGGTTACTGTACTGGTAACTCCCCAAAAGAATCTGGATTGTGGTGAAGGAACAGATAAAAAAGCTCATTTAGGACCTGCACTTACGAAGGGGGTAGGCAGCTGTATATCAGGGAGTAAACCTTCTGAGAATAAAACAGCTGGAGCTTGTTAAGGTAATTACACAGGGGAAAGGATAATGTACTGGGAACTCCTCAGAAGATCTGATTTGTGGTGAGGGGAGAGAGATAAAAGCTCATTTAAGAACGACATGAACATGCTGCGTAGGTAGCTGTTTGTCAGTAAATATCTCCACTGAGGTTAAGAAAAGCAGTAGCTTATAAATTAAGTAATTCCTGGTATGGTTACTGTACTGGTAACTCCCCAAAAGAATCTGGATTGTGCTGAGGGAACAGAGAAAAAAGCTCATTTAGGACCTGCACTTACGAAGGGGGTAGGCAGCTGTATATCAGGGAGTAAACCTTCTAAGAATAAAAACAGCTGGAGCTTGTTAAGGTAATTACACAGGGAAAAGGATAATGTACTGGGAACTCCTCAGAAGAATCTTATTTGTGGTGAGGGGAGAGAGATAAAAGCTCATTTAAGAGCGACATGAACATGCTGCGTACGTAGCTGTTTATCAGTAAATATCTCCACTGAGATTAAGAAAAGCAGTAGCTTAATGAATTAAGTACTTCCTGGTATGGTTACTGTACTGGTTACTCCCCAAAAGAATCTGGATTGTGGTGAGGGAACAGAGAAAAAAGCTCATTTAGGACCTGCACTTACGAAGGGGGTAGGCAGCTGTATATCAGGGCTAAACCTTCTGAGAATAAAAACAGCTGGATCTTGTTAAGGTACTTACACAAGGGAAAGGATAATGTACTGGGAACTCCTCAGAAGAATCTGATTTGTGGTGAGGGGAGAGAGATAAAAGCTCATTTATGAACGACATGAACATGCTGCGTAGGTAGCTGTTTATCAGTAAATATCTCCACTGAGATTAAGAAAAGCAGTAGCTCAATAAATTAAGTACTTCCTGGTATAGTTCCTGTACTGGTAACTCCCCAAAAGAATCTGGATTGTGGTGAGGGAACAGAGAAAAAGCTCATTTAGGACCTGCACTTACGAAGGGGGTAGGCAGCTGTATATCAGGGAGTAAACCTTCTGAGAATAAAAACAGCTGGAGATTGTTAAGGTAATTACACAGGGGAAAGGATAATGTACTGGGAACTCCTCAGAAGAATCTGATTTGTGGTGAGTGGAGAGAGATAAAAGCTCATTTAGGAACGACATGAACATGCTGCGTAGGTAGCTGTTTATCAGTAAATATCTCCACTGAGATTAAGAATAGCAGTAGCTTAATAAATTAAGTACTTCCTGGTATGGTTACTGTACTGGTAAATCCCCAAAAGAATCTGGATTGTGGTGAGGGAACGGAGAAAAAAGCTCATTTAGGACCTGCACTTACGAAGGGGTAGGCAGCTGTATATCAGGGAGTAAAACTTCTGAGAATAAAAACAGCTGGAGCTTGTTAAGGTAATTACACAGGGGAAAGGATAATGTACTGGGAACTCCTCAGAAGAATCTGATTTGTGGTGAGGGGAGAGAGATAAAAGCTCATTTAGGAACGACATGAACATGCTGCCTAGGTAGCTGTTTATCAGTAAATATCTCCACTGAGATTAAGAAAAGCAGTAGCTTAATAAATTAAGAACTTCCTGGTATGGTTACTGTACTGGTAACTCCCCAAATGAATCTGGATTGTGGTGAGGGAACAGAGAAAAAAGCTCATTGAGGACCTGCACTTACGAAGGGGTAGGCAGCTGTATATCAGGGAGTAAACCTTCTGAGAATAAAAACAGCTGGAGCTTGTTAATGTAATTACACAGGGGAAAGGATAATGTACTGGGAACTCCTCAGAAGAATCTGATTTGTGGTGAGGGGAGAGAGACAAAAGCTCATTTAGGAACGACATGAACATGCTGCGTAGGTAGCTGTTTATCAGTAAATATCTCCACTGAGATTAAGAAAAGCAGTAGCTTAATAAATTAAGTACTTCCTGGTATGGTTACTGTACTGGTAACTCCCCAAAAGAATCTGGATTGTGGTGAGGGAACAGAGAAAAAAGCTCATATAGGACCTGCACTTACAAAGGGGGTAGGCAGCTGTATATCAGGGAGTAAACCTTCTGAGAATAAAAACAGCTGGAGCTTGTTAAGGAAATTACACAGGGGAAAGGATAATGTACTGGGAACTCCTCAGAAGAATCTGATTTGTGGTTAGGGGAGAGAGATAAAAGCTCATATAGGAACGACATGAACATGCTGCGTAGGTAGCTGTTTATCAGTAAACATCTCCACTGAGATTAAGAAAAGCAGTAGCTTAATAAATTAAGTACTTCCGGGTATGGTTACTGTACTGGTAACTCCCCAAAAGAATCTGGATTGTGGTGAAGGAACAGATAAAAAAGCTCATTTAGGACCTGCACTTACGAAGGGGGTAGGCAGCTGTATATCAGGGAGTAAACCTTCTGAGAATAAAAACAGCTGGAGCTTGTTAAGGTAATTACACAGGGGAAAGGATAATGTGCTGGGAACTCCTCAGAAGAATCTGATTTGTGGTGAGGGGAGAGAGATAAAAGCTCATTTAAGAACGACATGAACATGCTGCGTAGTAGCTGTTTGTCAGTAAATATCTCCACAGAGGTTAAGAAAAGCAGTAGCTTAATAAATTAAGTAATTCCTGGTATGGTTACTGTACTGGTAACTCCCCAAAAGAATCTGGATTGTGGTGAGGGAACAGAGAAAAAAGCTCATTTAGGACCTGCACTTACGAAGGGGGTAGGCAGCTGTATATCAGGGAGTAAACCTTCTGAGAATAAAAACAGCTGGAGCTTGTTAAGGTAATTACACAGGGAAAAGGATAATGTACTGGGAACTCCTCAGAAGAATCTTATTTGTGGTGAGGGGAGAGAGATAAAAGCTCATTTAAGAGCGACATGAACATGCTGCGTACGTAGCTGTTTATCAGTAAATATCTCCACTGAGATTAAGAAAAGCAGTAGCTTAATGAATTAAGTACTTCCTGGTATGGTTACTGTACGGGTAACTCCCCAAAAGAATCTGTATTGTGGTGAGGGAACAGAGAAAAAAGCTCATTTAGGACCTGCACTTACGAAGGGGCTAGGCAGCTGTATATCAGGGAGTAAACCTTCTGAGAATAAAAACAGCTGGATCTTGTTAAGGTAATTACACAAGGGAAAGGATAATGTACTGGGAACTCCTGAGAAGAATCTGATTTGTGGTGAGGGGAGAGAGATAAAAGCTCATTTAGGAACGACATGAACATGCTGCGTAGGTAGCTGTTTATCAGTAAATATCTCCACTGAGATTAAGAAAAGCAGTAGCTCAATAAATTAAGTACTTCCTGGTATGGTTCCTGTACTGGTAACTCCCCAAAAGAATCTGGATTGTGGTGAGGGAACAGAGAAAAAAGCTCATTTAGGACCTGCACTTACGAAGGGGGGTAGGCAGCTGTATATCAGGGAGTAAACCTTCTGAGAATAAAAACAGCTGGAGATTGTTAAGTTAATTACACAGGGGAAAGGATAATGTACTGGGAACTCCTCAGAAGAATCTGATTTGTGGTGAGGGGAGAGAGATAAAAGCTCATTTAGGAACGACATGGACATGCTGCGTAGGTAGCTGTTTATCAGTAAATATCTCCACTGAGATTAAGAATAGCAGTAGCATAATAAATTAAGTACTTCCTGGTATGGTTACTGTACTGGTAACTCCCCAAAAGAATCTGGATTGTGGTGAAGGAACAGAGAAAAAAGCTCATTTAGGACCTGCACTTACGAAGGGGGTAGGCAGCTGTATATCACGGAGTAAACCTTCTGAGGAATAAAAACAGCTGGAGCTTGTTAAGGTAATTACACAGGGGAAAGGATAATGTACTGGGAACTCCTCAGAAGAATCTGATTTGTGGTTAGGGGAGAGAGATAAAAGCTCATATAGGAACGACATGAACATGCTGCGTAGGTAGCTGTTTATCAGTAAATATCTCCACTGAGATTAAGAAAAGCAGTAGCTTAATAAATTAAGTACTTCCTGGTATGGTTACTGTACTGGTAACTCCCCAAAAGAATCTGGATTGTGGTGAAGGAACAGAGAAAAAAGCTCATTTAGGACCTGCACCTTACGAAGGTGGTAGGCAGCTGTATATCAGGGAGTAAACCTTCTGAGAATAAAAACAGCTGGAGCTTGTTAAGGTAATTACACAGGGGAAAGGATAATGTACTGGGAACTCCTCAGAAGAATCTGATTTGTCGTGAGGGGAGAGAGATAAAAGCTCATTTAGGAACGACATGAACATGCTGCGTATGTAGCTGTTTATCAGTAAATATCTCCACTGAGATTAAGAAAAGCAGTAGCTTATAAATTAAGTCCTTCCTGGTATGGTTACTGTACTGGTAACTCGCCAAAAGAATCTGGATTGTGGTGAGGGAACAGAGAAAATAGCTCATTTATGACCTGCACTTAAATAGGGGTTGTGCAGCAGTATATCAGGGAGTATCGCTTCTGAGAATAAAAACAGCTGGAGCTTGTTAAGGTAATTACACAGGGGAAAGGATAATGTACTGGGAACTCCTCAGAAGAATCTGATTTGTGGTGAGGGGAGAGAGATAAAAGCTCATTTAGGAACGACATGAACATGCTGCGTAGGTAGCTGTTTATCAGTAAATATCTCCACTGAAATTAAGAAAAGCAGTAGCTTAATAAATTCAGTACTTCCTGGTATGGTTACTGTACTGGTAACTCCCCAAAAGAATCTGGATTGTGGTGAGGAACAGAGAAAAAAGCTCATTTAGGACCTGCACTTACGAAGGGGGTAGGCAGCTGTATATCAGTGAGTAAACCTTCTGAGAATAAAAAGAGCTGTAGCTTGTTAAGGTAATTACACAGGGGAAAGGATAATGTACTGGGAACTCCTCAGAAGAATCTGATTTGTGGTGAGGGGAGAGAGATAAAAGCTCATTTAGGAACGACATGAACATGCTGCGTAGGTAGCTGTTTATCAGTAAATATCTCCACTGAGATTAAGAAAAGCAGTAGCTTAATAAATTAAGTACTTCCTGGTATGGTTACTGTACTGGTAACTCCCCAAAAGAATCTGGATTGTGGTGAGGGAACAGAGAAAAAAGCTCATTTAGGACCTGCACTTACGAAGGGGGTAGGCAGCTGTATATCAGGGAGTAAACCTTCTGAGAATAAAAACAGCTGGAGCTTGTTAAGGTAATTACACAGGGGAAAGGATAATGTACTGGGAACTCCTCAGAAGAATCTGATTTGTGGTGAGGGGAGAGAGATAAAAGCTCATTTAGGAACGACATGAACATACTGCGTAGGTAGCTGTTTATCAGTAAATATCTCCACTGAGATTAAGAAAAGCAGTAGCTTAATAATTTAAGTACTTCCTGGTATGGTTACTGTACTGGTAACTCCCCAAAAGAATCTGGATTGTGGTGAGGGAAGAGAGAAAAAAGGTCATTGTGGACCTGCACTTACGAAGGGGGTAGGCAGCTGTATATCAGGGAGTAAAACTTCTGAGAATAAAAACAGCTGGAGCTTGTTAAGGTAATTTCACAGGGGAAAGGGTAATGTACTGGGAACTCCTCAGAAGAATCTGATTTGTGGTGAGCGCAGAGAGATAAAAGCTCATTTAGGAACGACATGAACATGCTGTGTACGTAGCTGTTTATCAGTAAATATCTCCACTGTGATTAAGAAAAGCAGTAGCTTAATAAATTAAGTACTTCCTGGTATGGTTACTGTACTGGTAACTCCCCAAAAGAATCTGGATTGTGGTGAGGGAACAGGGAAAAAAGCTCATTGAGGACCTGCACTTACGAAGGGGGTAGGCAGCTGTATATCAGGGAGTAAACATTCTGAGAATATAAACAGCTGGAGCTTGTTAAGGTAATTACACAGGGGAAAGGATAATGTACTGGGAACTCCTCAGAAGAATCTGATTTGTGGTGAGGGGAGATAGATAAAAGCTCATTTAGGAACGACATGAACATGCTGCGTAGGTAGCTGTTTATCAGTAAATATCTCCACTGAGATTAAGAAAAGCAGTAGCTTAATAAATTAAGTACTTCCTGGTATGGTTACTGTACTGGTAACTCCCCAAAGGAATCTGGATTGTGGTGAGGGAACAGAGAAAAAAGCTCATTTAGGACCTGCACTTACGAAGGGGGTAGGCAGCTGTATATCAGGGAGTAAACCTTCTGAGAATAAAAACAGCTGGAGCTTGTTAAGGTAATTACACAGGGTAAAGGATAATGTACTGGGAACTCCTCAGAAGAATCTGATTTGTGGTGAGGGGAGAGAGATAAAAGCACATTTAGGAACGACATGAATATGCTGCGTAGGTAGCTGTTTATCAGTAAATAACTCCACTGAGATTAAGAAAAGCAGTAGCTTAATAAATTAAGTACTTCCTGGTATGGTTACTGTACTGGTAACTCCCCAAAAGAATCTGGATTGCGGTGAGCGAACAGATAAAAAAACTCATTTAGGACCTGCACTTACGAAGGGGGTAGGCAGCTGTATATCAGGGAGTAAACCTTCTGAGAATAAAAATAGCTGGAGCTTGTTAAGGTAATTACACAGGAGAAAGGATAATGTACTGGGAACTCCTCAGAAGAATCTGATTTGTGGTGAGGGGAGAGAGATAAAAGCTCATTTAGGAACGACATGAACATGCTGCGTAGGTAGCTGGTTATCAGTAAATATCTCCACTGAGATTAAGAAAAGCAGTAGCTTAATAAATTAAGTACTTCCTGGTATGGTTACTGTACTGGTAACTCCCCAAAAGAATCTGGATTGTGGTGAGGGAACAGAGAAAAAAGCTCATTTAGGATCTGCACTTGCGAAGGGGGTAGGCAGCTGTATATCAGGGAGTAAACCTTCTGAGAATAAAAACAGCTGGAGCTTGTTAAGGTAATTACACAGGGGAAAGGATAATGTACTGGGAACTCCTCAGAAGAATCTGATTTGTGGTGAGGGGTGAGAGATAAAAGCTCATTTAGGAACTACATGAACATGCTGCGTAGGTAGCTGTTTATCAGTAAATATCTCCACTGAGATTAAGAAAAGCAGTAGCTTAATAAATTAAGTACTTCCTGGTATGGTTACTGTACTGGTAACTCCCCAAAAGAATCTGGATTGTGGTGAGGGAACAGAGAAAAAAGCTCATTTAGGACCTTCACTTACGAAGGGGGTAGGCAGCTGTATATCAGGAAGTAAACCTTCTGAGAATAAAAACAGCTGGAGCTTGTTAAGGTAATTACACAGGGGAAAGGATAATGTACTGGGAACTCCTCTGAAAAATCTGATTTGTGGTGAGGGGAGAGAGATAAAAGCACATTTAGGAACGACATGAACATGCTGCATAGGTAGCTGTTTATCAGTAAATATCTCCAGTGAGTTTAAGAAAAGCAGTAGCTTAATAAATTAAGTACTTCCTGGTATGGTTACTGTACTGGTAACTCCCCAAAAGAATCTGGATTGTGGTGAGGGAACAGAGAAAAAAGCTCATTTAGGACCTGCACTTACGAAGGGGGTAGGCAGCTGTATATCAGGGAGTACACCTTCTGAGAATAAAAACAGCTGGAGCTTGTTAAGGTAATTACACAGGGGAAAGGATAATGTACTAGGAACTCCTCAGAAGAATCTGATTTGTGGTGAGGGGAGAGAGATAAAAGCTCATTTAGGAACGACATGAACATGTTGCGTAGGTAGCTGTTTATCAGTAAATATCTCCACTGAGATTAAGAAAAGCAGTAGCTTAATAAATTAAGTACTTCCTGGTATGGTTACTGTACTGGTAACTCCCCAAAAGAATCTGGATTGTGGTGAGGGAACAGAGAAAAAAGCTCATTTAGGACCTGCACTTACGAAGGGGGTAGGCAGCTGTATATCAGGGAGTAAACCTTCTGAGAATAAAAACAGCTGGAGCTTGTTAAGGTAATTACACAGGGGAAAGGATAAAGTACTGGGAACTCCTCAGAACAATCTGATTTGTGGTGAGGGGAGAGAGATAAAAGCTCATTTAGGAACGACATGAACATACTGCGTAGGTAGCTGTTTATCAGTAAATATCTCCACTGAGATTAAGAAAAGCAGTAGCTTAATAAATTAAGTACTTCCTGGTATGGTTACTGTACTGGTAACTCCCCAAAAGAATCTGGATTGTGGTGAGGGAAGAGAGAAAAAAGCTCATTGAGGACCTGCACTTACGAAGGGGGTAGGCAGCTGTATATCAGGGAGTAAACCTTCTGAGAATATAAACAGCTGGAGCTTGTTAAGGTAATTACACAGGGGAAAGGATAATGTACTGGGAACTCCTCAGAAGAATCTGATTTGTGGTGAGGGGAGAGAGATAAAAGCTCATTTAGGAACGACATGAACATGCTGCCTAGGTAGCTGTTTATCAGTAAATATCTCCACTGTGATTAAGAAAAGCAGTAGCGTAATAAATTAAGTACTTCCTGGTATGGTTACTGTACTGGTAACTCCCCAAAAGAATCTGGATTGCGGTGAGGGAACACAGAAAAAAGCTCATTTAGGACCTGCACTTACGAAGGGGGTAGGCAGCTGTATATCAGGGAGTAAACCTTCTGAGAATAAAAACAGCTGGAGCTTGTTAAGTTAATTACACAGAGGAAAGGATAATGTACTGGGAACTCCTCAGTAGAATCTGATTTGTGGTGAGGGGAGAGAGATAAAAGCTCATTAAGAACGACATGAACATGCTGCGTAGGTAGCTGTTTATCAGTAAATATCTCCACTGAGATTAAGAAAAGCTGTAGCTTAATAAATTAAGTACTTCCTGGTATGGTTACTGTACTGGTAACTCCCCAAAGGAATCTGGATTGTGGTGAGGGAACAGAGAAAAAAGCTCATTTAGGACCTGCAATTACGAAGGGGGTAGGCAGCTGTATATTAGGGAGTAAATCTTCTGAGAATAAAAACAGCTGGAGCTTGTTAAGGTAATTACACAGGGGAAAGGATAATGTACTGGGAACTCCTCAGAAGAATCTGATTTGTGGTGACGGGAGAGAGATAAAAGCTCATTTAGGAACGACATGAACATGCTGCGTAGGTACCTGTTTATCAGTAAATATCTCCACTGAGATTAAGAAAAGCAGTAGCTTAATAAATTAAGTACTTCCTGGTATGGTTACTGTACTGGTAACTCCCCAAAGGAATCTGGATATTGGTGAGGGAATAGAGAAAAAAGCTCATTTAGGACCTGCACTTACGAAGGGGGTAGGCAGCTGTATATCAGGGAGTAAACCTTCTGAGAATAAAAACAGCTGGAGCTTGTTAAGGTAATTACACAGGGGAAAGGATAATGTACTGGGAACCCCTCAGAAGAATCTGATTTGTGGTGAGGGGAGAGAGATAAAAGCACATTTAGGAACGACATGAATATGCTGCGTAGGTAGCTGTTTATCAGTAAATAACTCCACTGAGATTAAGAAAAGCAGTAGCTTAATAAATTAAGTACTTCCTGGTATGGTTACTGTACTGGTAACTCCCCAAAAGAATCTGGATTGCGGTGACTGAACAGATAAAAAAACTCATTTAGGACCGGCACTTACGAAGGGGGTAGGCAGCTGTATATCAGGGAGTAAACCTTCTGAGAATAAAAACAGCTGGAGCTTGTTAAGGTAATTACACAGGGGAAAGGATAATGTACTGGGAACTCCTCAGAAGAATCTGATTTGTGGTGAGGGGAGAGAGATAAAAGCTCATTTAGGAACTACATGAACATGCTGCGTAGGTAGCTGTTTATCAGTAAATATCTCCACTGAGATTAAGAAAAGCAGTAGCTTAATAAATTAAGTACGTCCTGGTATGGTTACTGTACTGGTAACTCCCCAAAAGAATCTGGATTGTGGTGAGGGAACAGAGAAAAAAGCTCATTTAGGACCTGTACTTACGAAGGGGGTAGGCAGCTGTATATCAGGGAGTACACCTTCTGAGAATAAAAACAGCTTGAGCTTGTTAAGGTAATTACACAGGGGAAAGGATAATGTACTAGGAACTCCTCAGAAGAATCTGATTTGTGGTGAGGGGAGAGAGATAAAAGCTCATTTAGGAACGACATGAACATGCTGCGTAGGTAGCTGTTTATCAGTAAATATCTCCACTGAGATTAAGAAAAGCAGTAGCTTAATAAATTAAGTACTTCCTGGTATGGTTACTGTACTGGTAACTCCCCAAAAGAATCTGGATTGTGGTCAGGGAACAGAGAAAAAAGCTCATTTAGGACCTGCACTTACGAAGGGGGTAGGCAGCTGTATATCAGGGAGTAAACCTTCTGAGAATAAAAGCAGCTGGAGCTTGTTAAGGTAATTACACAGGGGAAAGGATAATGTACTGGGAACTCCTCAGAACAATCTGATTTGTGGTGAGGGGAGAGAGATAAAAGCTCATTTAGGAACGACATGAACATACTGCGTAGGTAGCTGTTTATCAGTAAATATCTCCACTGAGATTAAGAAAAGCAGTAGCTTAATAAATTAAGTACTTCCTGGTATGGTTACTGTACTGGTAACTCCCCAAAAGAATCTGGATTGTGGTGAGGGAAGAGAGAAAAAAGCTCATTGAGGACCTGCACTTACGAAGGGGGTAGGCAGCTGTATATCAGGGAGTAAAACTTCTGAGAATAAAAACAGCTGGAGCTTGTTAAGGTAATTTCACAGGGGAAAGGATAATGTACTAGGAACTCCTCAGAAGAATCTGATTTGTGGTGAGGGGAGAGAGATAAAAACTCATTTAGGAACGACATGAACATGCTGCATACGTAGCTGTTTATCAGTAAATATCTCCACTGAGATTAAGAAAAGCAGTAGCTTAATAAATTAAGTACTTCCTGGTATGGTTACTGTACTGGTAACTCCCCAAAAGAATCTGGATTGTGGTGAGGGAACAGAGAAAAAAGCTCATTTAAGACCTGCACTTACGAAGGGGGTAGGCAGCTGTATATCAGGGAGTAAACCTTCTGAGAATAAAAACAGCTGGAGCTTGTTAAGGTAATTACACAGGGGAAAGGATAATGTACTGGGAACTCCTCAGAAGAATCTGATTTGTGGTGAGGGGAGAGAGATAAAAGCACATTTAGGAACGACATGAACATGCTGCATAGGTAGCTGTTTATCAGTAAATATCTTCAGTGAGATTAAGAAAAGCAGTAGCTTAATAAATTAAGTACTTCCTGGTATGGTTACTGTACTGGTAACTCCCCAAAAGAATCTGGATTGTGGTGAGGGAACAGAGAAAAAAGCTCATTTAGGCCCTGCACTTACGAAGGGGGTAGGCAGCTGTATATCAGGGAGTAAACCTTCTGAGAATAAAAACAGCTGGAGCTTGTTAAGGTAATTACACAGGGGAAAGGATAATGTACTGGGAACTCCTCAGAAGAATCTGATTTGTGGTGAGGGAGAGAGATAAAAGCTCATTTAGGAATGACATGAACATGCTGCGTAGGTAGCTGTTTATCAGTAAATATCTCCACTGAGATTAAGAAAAGCAGTAGCTTAATAAATTGAGTACTTCCTGCTATGGTTACTGTACTGGTAACTCCCCAAAAGAATCTGGATTGTTTTGAGGGAACAGAGAAAAAAGCTCATTTAGGACCTGCACTTACGAAGGGGGAAGGCAGCTGTATATCAGGGATTAACCTTCTGAGAATAAACACAGCTGGAGCTTGTTAAGGTCATTACACAGGGGAAAGGATAATGTACTGGGAACTCTTCAGAAGAATCTGATTTGTGGTGAGGGGAGAGAGAAAAAAGCTCATTTAGGAACGACATGAACATGCTGCGTTAGTACCTGTTTATCAGTACATATCTCCACTGAGATTAAGAAAAGCAGTAGCTTAATAAATTGAGTACTTCCTGGTATGGTTACTGTACTGGTAACTCCCCAAAAGAATCTGGATTGTGGTGAGGGAACAGAGAAAAAAGCTCATTTAGGATCTGCACTTGCGAAGGCGGTAGGCAGCTGTATATCAGGGAGTAAACCTTCTGAGAATAAAAGCAGCTGGAGCTTGTTAAGGTAATTACACAGGGGAAAGGATAATGTACTGGGAACTCCTCAGAAGAATCTGATTTGTGGTGAGGGGTGAGAGATAAAAGCTCATTTAGGAACTACATGAACATACTGCGTAGGTAGCTGTTTATCAGTAAATATCTCCACTGAGATTAAGAAAAGCAGTAGCTTAATAAATTAAGTACTTCCTGGTATGGTTACTGTACTGGTAACTCCCCAAAAGAATCTGGATTGTGGTGAGGGAACAGAGAAAAAAGCTCATTTAGGACCTGCACTTACGAAGGGGGTATGCAGCTGTATATCAGGGAGTACACCTTCTGAGAATAAAAACAGCTGGAGCTTGTTATGGTAATTACACAGGGGAAAGGATAATGTACTAGGAACTCCTCAGAAGAATCTGATTTGTGGTGAGGGGAGAGAGATAAAAGCTCATTTAGGAACGACATGAACATGCTGCGTAGGTAGCTGTTTATCAGTAAATATCTCCACTGAGATTAAGAAAAGCAGTAGCTTAATAAATTAAGTATTTCCTGGTATGGTTACTGTACTGGTAACTCCCCAAAAGAATCTGGATTGTGGTGAGGGAACAGAGAAAAAAGCTCATTTAGGACCCGCACTTACGAAGGGGGTAGGCAGCTGTATATCAGGGAGTAAACCTTCTGAGAATAAAAACAGCTGGAGCTTGTTAAGGTAATTACACAGGGGAAAGGATAATGTACTGGGAACTCCTCAGAACAATCTAATTTGTGGTGAGGGGAGAGAGATAAAAGCTCATTTAGGAACGACATGAACATACTGCGTAGGTAGCTGTTTATCAGTAAATATCTCCACTGAGATTAAGAAAAGCAGTAGCTTAATAAATTAAGTACTTCCTGGTATGGTTACTGTACTGGTAACTCCCCAAAAGAATCTGGATTGTGGTGAGGGAAGAGAGAAAAAAGCTCATTGAGGACCTGCACTTACGAAGGGGGTAGGCAGCTGTATATCAGGGAGTAAAACTTCTGAGAATAAAAACAGCTGGAGCTTGTTAAGGTAATTTCACAGGGGAAAGGATAATGTACTAGGAACTCCTCAGAAGAATCTGATTTGTGGTGAGGGGAGAGAGATAAAAGCTCATTTAGGAACGACATGAACATGCTGCGTAGGTAGCTGTTTCTCAGTAAATATCTCCACTGAGATTAAGAAAAGCAGTAGCTTAATAAATTAAGTACTTCCTGGTATGGTTACTGTACTGGTAACTCCCCAAAAGAATCTGGATTGTGGTGAGGGAACAGAGAAAAAAGCTCATTTAGGACCTGCACTTACGAAGGGGGTAGGGAGCTGTATATCAGGGAGTAAACCTTCTGAGAATAAAAACAGCTGGAGCTTGTTAAGGTAATTACACAGGGGAAAGGATAATGTACTGGGAACTCCTCAGAAGAATCTGATTTGTGGTGAGGGGAGAGAGATAAAAGCACATTTAGGAACGACATGAACATGCTGCATAGGTAGCTGTTTATCAGTAAATATCTCCAGTGAGATTAAGAAAAGCAGTAGCTTAATAAATTAAGTACTTCCTGGTATGGTTACTGTACTGGTAACTCCCCAAAAGAATCTGGATTGTGGTGAGGGAACAGAGAAAAAAGCTCATTTAGGACCTGCACTTACAAAGGGGGTAGGCAGCTGTATATCAGGGAGTAAACCTTCTGAGAATAAAAACAGCTGGAGCTTGTTAAGGTAATTACACAGGGGAAAGGATAATGTACTGGGAACTCCTCAGAAGAATCTGATTTGTGGTGAGGGAGAGAGATAAAAGCTCATTTAGGAATGACATGAACATGCTGCGTAGGTAGCTGTTTATCAGTAAAGATCTCCACTGAGATTAAGAAAAGCAGTAGCTTAATAAATTGAGTACTTCCTGGTATGGTTACTGTACTGGTAACTCCCCAAAAGAATCTGGATTGTTTTGAGGGAACAGAGAAAAAAGCTCATTTAGGACCTGCAGTTACGAAGGGGGAAGGCAGCTGTATATCAGGGATTAACCTTCTGAGAATAAACACAGCTGGAGCTTGTTAAGGTCATTACACAGGGGAAAGGATAATGTACTGGGAACTCCTCAGAAGAATCTGATTTGTGGTGAGGGGAGAGAGAAAAAAGCTCATTTAGGAACGACATGAACATGCTGCGTTAGTACCTGTTTATCAGTAAATATCTCCACTGAGATTAAGAAAAGCAGTAGCTTAATAAATTGAGTACTTCCTGGTATGGTTACTGTACTGGTAACTCGCCAAAAGAATCTGGATTGTTTTGAGGGAACAGAGAAAAAAGCTCATTTAGGACCTGCACTTACGAAGGGGGAAGTCAGCTGTATATCAGGGAGTAAACCTTCTTAGAATAAACACAGCTGGAGCTTGTTAAGGTAATTACACAGGGGAAAGGATAATGTACTGGGAACTCCTCAGAAGAATCTGATTTGTGGTGAGGGGAGAGAGAAAAAATCTCATTTAAGAACGACATGAACATGCTGTGTTGGTACCTGTTTTTCAGTAAATATCTCCACTGAGATTAACAAAAGCAGTAGCTTAATAAATTAAGTACTTCCTGGTATGGTTACTGTACTGGTAACTCCCCAAAGGAATCTGGATTGTGGTGAGGGAACAGAGAAAAAAGCTCATTTAGGACCTGCACTTACGAAGGGGGTAGGCAGCTGTATATCAGGGAGTAAACCTTCTGAGAATAAAAACAGCTGGAGCTTGTTAAGGTAATTACACAGGGGAAAGGATAATGTACTGGGAACTCCTCAGAAGAATCTGATTTGTGGTGAGGGGAGAGAGAAAAAAGCTCATTAAGAACGACATGAACATGCTGCGTACGTAGCTGTTTATCAGTAAATATCTCCACTGAGATTACGAAAAGCAGTAGCTTAATAAATTAATTACTTCCTGGTATGGTTACTGTACTGGTAACTCCCCAAAAGAATCTGGATTGTAGTGAGGGAACAGAGAAAAAAGCTCATTTAGGACCTGCACTTACGAAGGGGGTAGGCAGCTGTATATCAGGGAGTAAACCTTCTGAGAATAAAAACAGCTGGAGCTTGTTAAGGTAATTACACAGGGGAAAGGATAATGTACTGGGAACTCCTCAGAAGAATCTGATTTGTGGTGAGGGGAGAGAGATAAAAGCTCATTTAGGAACGACATGAACATGCTGCGTAGGTAGCTGTTTATCACTAAATATCTCCACTGAGATTAAGAAAAGCAGTAGCTTAATAAATTAATTACTTCCTGCTATGGTTACTCTACTGGTAACTCCCCAAAAGAATCTTGATTGTGGTGAGGGAACAGAGAAAAAAATCATTTAGGAACTGCACTTACGAAGGGGGTAGGCAGCAGTATATCAGGGAGTAAACCTTCTGAGAATAAAAACAGCTGGAGCTTGTTAAGGTAATTACACAGGGGAAAGGATAACGTACTGGGAACTCCTCAGAAGAATCTGATTTGTGGTGAGGGGAGAGAGATAAAAGCTCAAATAGGAATGACATGAACATGCTGCGTAGGTAGCTGTTTATCAGTAAATATCTCCATTGAGATTAAGAAAAGCAGTAGCTTAATAAATTAAGTACTTCCTAGTTTGGTTACTGTACTGGTAACTCCGCAAAAGAATCTGGATTGTGGTGAGAGAACAGAGAAAAAAGCTCATTTAGGACCTGCACTTACGAAGGGGGTAGGCAGCTGTATATCAGGGTGTAAACCTTCTGAGAATAAAAACAGCTGGAGCTTGTTCAGGTAATTACACAGGGGAAAGGATATTGTACTGGTAACTCCTCAGAGGAATCTGATTTGTGGTGAGGGGAGAGAGATAAAAGCTCATTTAGGAACGACATGAACATGCTGCGTAGGTAGCTGTTTATCAGTAAATATCTCCACTGAGATTAAGAAAAGCAGTAGCTTAATAAATTAAGTACTTCCTGGTATGGTTACTGTATTGGTAACTCCCCAAAAGAATCTGGATTGTGGTGAGGGAACAGAGAAAAAAGCTCATTTACGACGTGCACTTGCGAAGGGGGTAGGCAGCTGTATAATAGGGAGTACACCTTCTGAGAATAAAAACAGCTGGAGCTTGTTAAGGTAATTACACATGGGAAAGGATAATGTACTGGGAACTCCTCAGAAGAATCTGATTTGTGGTGAGGGGAGAGAGATAAAAGCTCATTTAGGAACGACATGAACATGCTGCGTAGGTAGCTGTTTATCAGTAAATATCTCCACTGAGATTAAGAAAAGCAGTAGCTTAATAAATTAAGTACTTCCTGGTATGGTTACTGTACTGGTAACTCCCCAAAAAAATCTGGATTGAGGTGAGGGAACAGAGAAAAAAGCTCATTTAGGACCTGCACTTACGAAGGGGGTAGGCAGCTGTATATCAGGGAGTAAACCTTCTGAGAATAAAAACAGCTGTATCTTGTTAAGGTAATTACACAGGGGAAAGGATAATGTACTGGGAACTCCTCAGAAGAATCTAATTTGTGGTGTGGGGAGAGAGATAAAAGCTCAATTAGGAACGACATGAACATGCTGCGTATGTAGCTGTTTATCAGTAAATATCTCCACTGAGATTAAGAAAAGCAGTAGCTTAATAAATTAAGTACTTCCTGGTATGGTTACTGTACTGGTAACTTCCCAAAAGAATCTGGATTGTGGTGAGGGAACAGAGAAAAAAGCTCATTTAGGACCTGCACTTAAGAAGGGGGTAGGCAGCTGTATATCAGGGAGTAAACCTTCTGAGAATAAAAACAGCTGGAGCTTGTTAAGGTAATTACACAGGGGAAAGGATAATGTACTGGGAACTCCTCAGAAGAATCTGATTTGTGGTGAGGGAAGAGAGATAAAAGCTCATTTAGGAACGACATGAACATGCTGCGTAGGTAGCTGTTTATCAGTAAATATCTCCACTGAGATTAAGAAAAGCAGTAGCTTAATAAATTAAGTACTTCCTGGTATGATTACTGTACTGGTAACTCCACAAATGTATCTGGATTGTGGTGAGGGGACAGAGAAAAAAGATCATATAGGACCTGCACTTACGAAGCGGGTAGGCAGCTGTATATCAGGGTGTAAACCTTCTGAGAATAAAAACAGCTGGAGCTCGTTCAGGTAATTACACAGGGGAAAGGATATTGTACTGGTAACTCCTCAGAGGAATCTGATTTGTGGTGAGGGGAGAGAGATAAAAGCTCATTTAGGAACGACATGAACATGCTGCGTAGGTAGCTGTTTATCAGTAAATATCTCCACTGAGATTAAGAAAAGCAGTAGCTTAATAAATTAAGTACTTCCTGCTATGGTTACTCTACTGGTAACTCCCCAAAAGAATCTTGATTGTGGTGAGGGAACAGAGAAAAAAACTCATTTAGGAACTGCACTTACGAAGGGGGTAGGCAGCAGTATATCAGGGAGTAAACCTTCTGAGAATAAAAACAGCTGGAGCTTGTTAAGGTAATTACACAGGGGAAAGGATAACGTAGTGGGAACTCCTCAGAAGAATCTGATTTGTGGTGAGGGGAGAGAGATAAAAGCTCAATTAGGAATGACATGAACATGCTGCGTAGGTAGCTGTTTATCAGTAAATATCTCCATTGAGATTAAGAAAAGCAGTAGCTTAATAAATTAAGTACTTCCTAGTTTGGTTACTGTACTGGTAACTCCGCAAAAGAATCTGGATTGTGGTGAGGGAACAGAGAAAAAAGCTCATTTAGGACCTGCACTTACGAAGGGGGTAGGCAGCTGTATATCAGGGTGTAAACCTTCTGAGAATAAAAACAGCTGGCGCTTGTTCAGGTAATTACACAGGGGAAAGGATATTGTACTGGTAACTCCTCAGAGGAATCTGATTTGTGGTGAGGGGAGAGAGATAAAAGCTCATTTAGGAACGACATGAACATGCTGCGTACGTAGCTGTTTATCAGTAAATATCTCCACTGAGATTAAGAAAAGCAGTAGCTTAATAAATTAAGTACTTCCTGCTCTGGTTACTCTACTGGTAACTCCCCAAAAGAATCTTGATTGTGGTGAGGGAACAGAGAAAAAACTCATTTAGGAACTGCACTTACGAAGGGGGTAGGCAGCAGTATATCAGGGAGTAAACCTTCTGAGAATAAAAACAGCTGGAGCTTGTTAAGGTAATTACACAGGGGAAAGGATAACGTACTGGGAACTCCTCAGAAGATTCTGATTTGTGGTGAGGGGAGAGAGATAAAAGCTCAATTAGGAACGACATGAACATGCTGCGTAGGTAGCTGTTTATCAGTAAATATCTCCATTGAGATTAAGAAAAGCAGTAGCTTAATAAATTAAGTACTTCCTAGTTTGGTTACTGTACTGGTAACTCCGCAAAAGAATCTGGATTGTGGTGAGGGAACAGAGAAAAAAGCTCATTTAGGACCTGCACTTACGAAGGGTTTAGGCAGCTGTATATCAGGGAGTAAACATTCTGAGAATAAAATCAGCTGGAGCTTGCTAAGGTAATTACACAGGGGAAAGGATAATGTACTGGGAAATCCTCAGAAGAATCTGATTTGTGGTGAGGGGAGAGAGATAAAAGCTCATTTAGTAACGACATGAACATGCTGCGTAGGTAGCTGTTTATCAGTAAATATCTCCACTGAGATTAAGAAAAGCAGTGGCTTAATAAATTAAGTACTTCCTGGTATGGTTACTGTACTGGTAACTCCCCAAAATAATCTGGATTGTGGTGAGGGAACAGAGAAAAAAGCTCATTTAGGACCTGCACTTACAAAGGGGGTAGGCAGCTTTATATCCGGGAGTAAACCTTCTGAGAATAAAAACAGCTGGAGCTTGTTAAGGTAATTACACAGGGGAAAGGATAATGTACTGGGAACTCCTCAGAAGAATCTGATTTCTTGCGAGCGGAGAGAGATAAAAGCTCATTTAGGAACGACATGAACAATCTGCGTAGATAGCTGTTTATCAGTAAATATCTCCACTGAGATTAAGAAAAGCAGTAGCTTAATAAATTAAGTACTTCCTGGTATGGATACTGTACTGGCAACTCCCCAAAAGAATCTGGATTGTGGTGAGGGAACAGACAAAAAAGCTCATTTAAGACCTGCACTTACGAAGGGGGTTGGCAGCAGTATATCAGGGAGTAAACCTTCTGAGAATAAAAACAGCTGGAGCTTGTTAAGGTAATTACACAGGGGAAAGGATAATGTACTGGGAACTCCTCAGAAGAATCTGATTTGTGGTGAGGGGAGAGAGATAAACGGTCATTTAGGAACGACATGAACATGCTGCGTAGGTAGCTGTTTATCAGTAAATATCTCCACTGAGATTAAGAAAAGCAGTAGCTTAATAAATTAAGTATTCCTGGTATGGTTCCTGTACTGGCAACTCCCCAAAAGAATCTGGATTGTGGTGAGGGAACAGAGAATAAAGCTCATTTAGGACCTGCACTTACGAAGGTGGTAGGCAACTGTATATCAGAGAGTAAACCTTCTGAGAATAAAAACAGCTGGAGCTTGTTAAGGTAATTACACAGGGGAAAGGATAATGTACTGGGAACTCCTCAGAAGAATCTGATTTGGTTTCAGGGGAGAGAGATAAAAGCTCATTTAGGAACGACATGAACATGCTGCGTAGGTAGCTGTTTATCAGTAAATATCTCCACTGAGATTAAGAAAAGCAGTAGCTTAATAAATTAAGTACTTCCTGGTATGGTTACTGTACTGGTAACTCCCCAAAAGAATCTGGATTGTGGTGAGGGAACAGAGAAAAAAGCTCATTTAGGACATGCACTAACGAAGGGGGTAGGCAGCTGTATATCAGGGAGTAAACTTTCTGAGAATAAAAACAGCTGGAGCTTGTTAAGGTAATTACACAGGGGAAAGGATAATGTACTGGGAACTCCTCAGAAGAATCTGATTTGTGGTGAGGAGAGAGAGATAAAAGCTCATTTAGGAACGACATGAACATGCTGCGTAGGTAGCTGTTTATCAGTAAATATCTCCACTGAGATTAAGAAAAGCAGTAGCTTAATAAATTAAGTACTTGCTGGTATGGTTACTGTACTGGTAACTCCCCAAAAGAATGTGGATTGTGGTGAGGGAACAGAAAAAAAGCTCATTTAAGACCTGCACTTACGAAGGGGGTAGGCCGCAGTATATCAGGGAGTAAACCTTCTGAGAATAAAACCAGCTGGAGTTGTTAATGTAATTACACAGGGGAAAGGATAATGTACTGGGAACTCCTCACAAGAATCTGATTTGTGGTGAGGGGAGAGAGATAAAAGCTCATTTAGGAACGACATGAACATGCTGCATAGGTACCTGTTTATTAGTAAATATCTCCACTGAGATTAAGAAAAGCAGTAGCTTAATGAATTAAGTACTTCCTGGTATGGTTATTGTACTGGTAACTCCCCAAAAGAATCTGGATTGTTGTGAGGGAACAGAGAAAAAAAGCTCATTTACGACCTGCACTTACGAAGGGGGTAGGCAGCTGTATATCAGGGAGTAAACCTTCTGAGAATAAAAACAGCTGGAACTTGTTAAGGTAATTACACAGGGGAAAGGATAATGTAATGGGAACTCCTCAGAAGAATCTGATTTGTGGTGAGGGGAGAGAGATAAAAGCTCATTTAGGAACGACATGAACATGCTGCGTAGGTAGCTGTTTATCAGTAAAAATCTCCACTGAGATTAAGAAAAGCAGTAGCTTAATGAATTAAGTACTTCCTGGTATTGTTATTGTACTGGTAACTCCCCAAAAGAATCTGGATTGTGGTGAGGGAACAGAGAAAAAAGCTCATTTAGGACCTGCACTTACGAAGGGGGTAGGCAGCTGTATATCAGGGAGTAAACCTTCTGAGAATAAAAACAGCTGGAGCTTGTTAAGGTAATTATACAGGGGAAAGGATAATGTACTGGGAACTCCTCAGAAGAAACTGATTTGTGGTGAGGGGAGAGAGATAAAAGCTCATTTGGGAACGACATGAACATGCTGCGTAGGTAGCTGTTTATCAGTAAATATCTCCACTGAGATTACCAAAAGCAGTAGCTTAATAAATTAAGTACTTCCTGGTATGGTTACTGTACTGGTAACTCCCCAAAAGAATCTGGATTGTGGTGAGGGAACAGAGAAAAAAGCTCATTTAGGACCTGCACTTACGAAGGGGGTAGGTAGCTGTATATCAGGGAGCAAACCTTCTGAGAATAAAAACAGCTGGAGATTGTTAAGGTAATTACACAGGGGAAAGGATAATGTACTGGGAACTCCTCAGAAGAATCTGATTTGTGGTGAGGGGAGAGAGATAAAAGCTCATTTAGGAACGACATGAACATGCTGCGTAGGTAGCTGTTTATCAGTAAATATCTCCACTGAGATTAAGAAAAGAAGTAGCTTAATAAATTAAGTACTTCCTGGTATGGTTCCTGTACTGGCAACTCCCCAAAAGAATCTGGATTGTGGTGAGGGAACAGAGAAAAAAGCTCATTTAGGACCTGCACTTACGAAGGTGGTAGGCAGCTGTATATCAGGGAGTAAACCTTCTGAGAATAAAAACAGCTCGAGCTTGTTAAGGTAATTACACAGGGGAAAGGATAATGTACTGGGAACTCCTCAGAAGAATCTGATTTGGTTTGAGGGGAGAGAGATAAAAGCTCATTTAGGAACGACATGAACATGCTGCGTAGGTAGGTGTTTATCAGTAAATATCTCCACTGAGATTAAGAAAAGCAGTAGCTTAATAAATTAAGTACTTCCTGGTACGATTACTGTACAGGTAACTCCCCAAAAGAATCTGGATTGTGGTGAGGGAACAGAGAAGAAAGCTCATTTAGGACCTGCACTTACGAAGGTGGTAGGCAGCTGTATATCAGGGAGTAAACCTTCTGAGAATAAAAACAGCTGGACCTTGTTTAGGTAATTACACAGGGGAAAGGATAATGTACTGGGAACTCCTCAGAAGAATCTGATTTGTGGTGAGGGGAGAGAGATAAAACCTCATTTAGGAACGACATGAACATGCTACGTAGGTAGCTGTTTATCAGTAAATATCTCCACTGAGATTAAGAAAAGCAGTAGCTTAATAAATGAAGTACTTACTGGTATGGTTACTGTACTGGTAATTCCCCAAAAGAATCTGGATTGTGGTGAGGGAACAGAGAAAAAAGCTCATTTAGGACCTGCACTTACGAAGGGGGTAGGCAGCTGTATATGAGGGAGTAATCCTTCTGAGAATAAAAACAGCTGGAGCTTTTTAAGGTAATTACACAGGGGAAAGGATAATGTACTGGGAACTCCTCAGAAGAAACTGATTTGTGGTGAGGGGAGAGAGACAAAAGCTCATTAAGAACGACATGAACATGCTGCGTAGGTAGCTGTTTATCAGTAAATATCTCCACTGAGATTAAGAAAAGCAGTAGCGTAATAAATTAAGTACTTCCTGGTATGGTTCCTGTACTGGCAACTCCCCAAAAGAATCTGGATTGTGGTGAGGGAACAGAGAATAAAGCTCATTTAGGACCTGCACTTACGAAGGGGGTAGGCAGCTGTATATCAGGGAGTAAACCTTCTGAGAATAAAAACAGCTGGAGCTTGTTAAGGTAATTACACAGGGGAAAGGATAATGTACTGGGAACTCCTCAGAAGAATCTGATTTGTGGTGAGGGGAGAGAGATAAAAGCTCATTTGGGAACGACATGAACATGCTGCGTAGGTAGCTGTTTATCAGTAAATATCTCCACTGAGATTACCAAAAGCAGTAGCTTAATAAATTAAGTACTTCCTGGTATGGTTACTGTACTGGTAACTCCCCAAAAGAATCTGGATTGTGGTGAGGGAACAGAGAAAAAAGCTCATTTAGGACCTGCACTTACGAAGGGGGTAGGTAGCTGTATATCAGGGAGCAAACCTTCTGAGAATAAAAACAGCTGGAGATTGTTAAGGTAATTACACAGGGGAAAGGATAATGTACTGGGAACTCCTCAGAAGAATCTGATTTGTGGTGAGGGGAGAGAGATAAAAGCTCATTTAGGAACGACATGAACATGCTGCGTAGGTAGCTGTTTATCAGTAAATATCTCCACTGAGATTAAGAAAAGAAGTAGCTTAATAAATTAAGTACTTCCTGGTATGGTTCCTGTACTGGCAACTCCCCAAAAGAATCTGGATTGTGGTGAGGGAACAGAGAAAAAAGCTCATTTAGGACCTGCACTTACGAAGGTGGTAGGCAGCTGTATATCAGGGAGTAAACCTTCTGAGAATAAAAACAGCTCGAGCTTGTTAAGGTAATTACACAGGGGAAAGGATAATGTACTGGGAACTCCTCAGAAGAATCTGATTTGGTTTGAGGGGAGAGAGATAAAAGCTCATTTAGGAACGACATGAACATGCTGCGTAGGTAGCTGTTTATCAGTAAATATCTCCACTGAGATTAAGAAAAGCAGTAGCTTAATAAATTAAGTACTTCCTGGTACGATTACTGTACAGGTAACTCCCCAAAAGAATCTGGATTGTGGTGAGGGAACAGAGAAGAAAGCTCATTTAGGACCTGCACTTACGAAGGTGGTAGGCAGCTGTATATCAGGGAGTAAACCTTCTGAGAATAAAAACAGCTGGACCTTGTTTAGGTAATTACACAGGGGAAAGGATAATGTACTGGGAACTCCTCAGAAGAATCTGATTTGTGGTGAGGGGAGAGAGATAAAACCTCATTTAGGAACGACATGAACATGCTACGTAGGTAGCTGTTTATCAGTAAATATCTCCACTGAGATTAAGAAAAGCAGTAGCTTAATAAATGAAGTACTTACTGGTATGGTTACTGTACTGGTAATTCCCCAAAAGAATCTGGATTGTGGTGAGGGAACAGAGAAAAAAGCTCATTTAGGACCTGCACTTACGAAGGGGGTAGGCAGCTGTATATGAGGGAGTAATCCTTCTGAGAATAAAAACAGCTGGAGCTTTTTAAGGTAATTACACAGGGGAAAGGATAATGTACTGGGAACTCCTCAGAAGAAACTGATTTGTGGTGAGGGGAGAGAGACAAAAGCTCATTAAGAACGACATGAACATGCTGCGTAGGTAGCTGTTTATCAGTAAATATCTCCACTGAGATTAAGAAAAGCAGTAGCGTAATAAATTAAGTACTTCCTGGTATGGTTCCTGTACTGGCAACTCCCCAAAAGAATCTGGATTGTGGTGAGGGAACAGAGAATAAAGCTCATTTAGGACCTGCACTTACGAAGGGGGTAGGCAGCTGTATATCAGGGAGTAAACCTTCTGAGAATAAAAACAGCTGGAGCTTGTTAAGGTAATTACACAGGGGAAAGGATAATGTACTGGGAACTCCTCAGAAGAATCTGATTTGTGGTGAGGGGAGAGAGATAAAAGCTCATTTAGGAACGACATGAACATGCTGCATAGGTTGCTGTTTATCAGTAAATATCTCCACTGAGATTAAGAAAAGCAGTAGCTTACTAAATTAAGTACTTCTTGGTATGGGTACTGTACTGGTAACTCCCCAAAAGAATCTGGATTGTGGTGAGGGAACAGAGAAAAAAGCTCATTTAGGACCTGTACTTAGGAAGGGGGTAGGCAGCTGTATATCAGGGAGTAAACCATCTGAGAATAAAAACAGCTGGAGCTTGTTAAGGTAATTACACAGGGGAAAGGATAATGTACTGGGAACTCCTCAGAAGAATCTGATTTGTGGTGAGGGAAGAGAGATAAAAGCTCATTTAGGAACGACATGAACATGCTGCGTAGGTAGCTGTTTATCAGTAAATATCTCCACTGAGATTAAGAAAAGCAGTAGCTTAATAAAGTAAGTACTTCCTGGTATGGTTACTGTACTGGTAACTCCCCAAAAGAATGTGGATTGTGGTGAGGGAACAGAGAAAAAAGCTCATTTAGGACCTGCACTTACGAAGGGGTTAGGCAGCTGTATATCAGGGAGTAAACCTTCTGAGAATAAAAACAGCTGGAGCTTGTTAAGGTAATTACACAGGGGAAAGGATAATGTACTGGGAACTCCTCAGAAGAATCTCATTTGTTGTGAGGGGAGAGAGATAAAAGCTCATTTAGGAACGACATGAACATGCTGCGTAGGTAGCTGTTTATCAGTAAATGTCTCCACTGAGATTAAGAAAAGCAGTAGCTTAATAAATTAAGTACTTCCTGGTATGGTTATTGTACTGGTAACAACCCAAAAGAATCAGGATTGTGGTGAGGGAACAGAGAAAAAAGCTCATTTAAGACCTGCACTTACGAAGGGGGTAGGCAGCTGTATATCAGGGAGTAAACCTTCTGAGAATAAAAACACCTGGAGCTTGTTAAGGTAATTACAAAGGGGAAAAGATGAAGTACAAGGAACTCCTCAGAAGAATCTGATTTATAGTGAGGGGAGAGAGATAAAAGCTCATTTAGGAACGACATGAACATGCTGCATACATAGCTGTTTATCAGTAAATATCTCCACTGAGATTAAGAAAAGCAGTAGCTTAATAAATTAAGTACTTCCTGGTATGGTTACTGTACTGGTAACTCCCCAAAAGAATCTGGATTGTGGTGAGGGAACAGAGAAAAAAGCTCATTTAGGACCTGCACTTACGAAGGGGTTAGGCAGCTGTATATCAAGGAGTAAACCTTCTGAGAATAAAAACAGCTGGAGCTTGTTAAGGTAATTACACAGGGGAAAGGATAATGTACTGGGAACTCCTCAGAAGAATCTGATTTGTGGTGAGGGGAGAGAGATAAAAGCTCATTTAGGAACGACATGAACATGCTGCGTAGGTAGCTGTTTATCAGTAAATATCTCCACTGAGATTAAGAAAAGCAGTAGCTTAATAAATTAAGTACTTCCTGGTATGGTTACTGTACTGGTCACTCCCCAAAAGAATCTGGATTGTGGTGAGGGAACAGAGAAAAAAGCTCATTTAGGACCTGCACTTACGAAGGGGATAGGCAGCTGTATATCAGGGAGTAAACCTTCTGAGAATAAAAACAGCTGGAGCTTGTTAAGGTAATTACACAGGGGAAAGGGTAATGTACTGGGAACTCCTCAGAAGAATCTGATTTGTGGTGAGGGGAGAGAGATAAAAGCTCATTTAGGAACGACATGAAAATGCTGCATAGGTAGCTGTTTAACAGTAAATATCTCCACTGAGATTAAGAAAAGCAGTAGCTTAATAAATTAAGTACTTCCTGGTATGGTTACTGTACTGGTCACTCCCCAAAAGAATCTGGATTGTGGTGAGGGAACAGAGAAAAAAGCTCATTTAGGACCTGCACTTATGAAGGGGGTAGGCAGCTGTATATCAGGGAGTAAACCTTCTGAGAATAAAAACGGCTGGAGCTTGTTAAGGTAATTACACAGGGGAAAGGATAATGTACTAGGAACTCCTCAGAAGAATCTGATTTGTGGTGAGGGGAGAGAGATAAAAGCTCATTTAGGAACGACATGAACATGCTGCGTAGGTAGCTGTTTATCAGTAAATGTCTCCACTGAGATTAAGAAAAGCAGTAGCTTAATAAATTAAGTACTTCCTGGTATAGTTACTGTACTGGTAACTCCCCAAAAGAATCTGGATTGTGGTGAAGGAACAGAGAAAAAAGCTCATTTAGGACCTGCACTTACGAAGGGGGTAGGCAGCTGTGTAGAGGGAGTAAACCTTCTGATAATAAAAACAGCTGGAGCTTGTTAAGGTAATTACAAAGGGGAAAAGATGAAGTACTGGGAACTCCTCAGAAGAATCTGATTTGTGGTGAGGGGAGAGAGATAAAAGCTCATTTAGGAAAGACATGAACATGCTGCGTAGGTAGCTGTTTATCAGTAAATATCTACACTGAGATTAAGAAAAGCAGTAGCTTAATAAATTAAGTACTTCCTGGTATGGTTATTTTACTGGTAACAACCCAAAAGAATCTGGATTGTGGTGAGGGAACAGAGAAAAAAGCTCATTTAAGACCTGCACTTACGAAGGGGGTAGGCAGCTATATATCAGGGAGTTAACCTTCTGAGAATAAAAACACCTGGAGCTTGTTAAGGTAATTACAAAGGGGAAAAGATGAAGTACTGGGAACTCCTCAGAAGAATCTGATTTATGGTGAGGGGAGAGAGATAAAAGCTCATTTAGGAACGACATGAACATGCTGCGTAGGTAGCTGTTTATCAGTAAATATCTCCACTGAGATTAAGAAAAGCAGTAGCTTAATAAATTAAGTACTTCCTGGTATGGTTACTGTACTGGTCACTCCCCAAAAGAATCTGGATTGTGGTGAGGGAACAGAGAAAAAAGCTCATTTAGGACCTGCACTTACGAAGGGGATAGGCAGCTGTATATCAGGGAGTAAACCTTCTGAGAATAAAAACAGCTGGAGCTTGTTAAGGTAATTACACAGGGGAAAGGGTAATGTACTGGGAACTCCTCAGAAGAATCTGATTTGTGGTGAGGGGAGAGAGATAAAAGCTCATTTAGGAACGACATGAAAATGCTGCATAGGTAGCTGTTTAACAGTAAATATCTCCACTGAGATTAAGAAAAGCAGTAGCTTAATAAATTAAGTACTTCCTGGTATGGTTACTGTACTGGTCACTCCCCAAAAGAATCTGGATTGTGGTGAGGGAACAGAGAAAAAAGCTCATTTAGGACCTGCACTTATGAAGGGGGTAGGCAGCTGTATATCAGGGAGTAAACCTTCTGAGAATAAAAACGGCTGGAGCTTGTTAAGGTAATTACACAGGGGAAAGGATAATGTACTAGGAACTCCTCAGAAGAATCTGATTTGTGGTGAGGGGAGAGAGATAAAAGCTCATTTAGGAACGACATGAACATGCTGCGTAGGTAGCTGTTTATCAGTAAATGTCTCCACTGAGATTAAGAAAAGCAGTAGCTTAATAAATTAAGTACTTCCTGGTATAGTTACTGTACTGGTAACTCCCCAAAAGAATCTGGATTGTGGTGAAGGAACAGAGAAAAAAGCTCATTTAGGACCTGCACTTACGAAGGGGGTAGGCAGCTGTGTAGAGGGAGTAAACCTTCTGAGAATAAAAACAGCTGGAGCTTGTTAAGGTAATTACAAAGGGGAAAAGATGAAGTACTGGGAACTCCTCAGAAGAATCTGATTTGTGGTGAGGGGAGAGAGATAAAAGCTCATTTAGGAAAGACATGAACATGCTGCGTAGGTAGCTGTTTATCAGTAAATATCTACACTGAGATTAAGAAAAGCAGTAGCTTAATAAATTAAGTACTTCCTGGTATGGTTATTTTACTGGTAACAACCCAAAAGAATCTGGATTGTGGTGAGGGAACAGAGAAAAAAGCTCATTTAAGACCTGCACTTACGAAGGGGGTAGGCAGCTATATATCAGGGAGTTAACCTTCTGAGAATAAAAACACCTGGAGCTTGTTAAGGTAATTACAAAGGGGAAAAGATGAAGTACTGGGAACTCCTCAGAAGAATCTGATTTATGGTGAGGGGAGAGAGATAAAAGCTCATTTAGGAACGACATGAACATGCTGCATACATAGCTGTTTATCAGTAAATATCTCCACTGAGATTAAGAAAAGCAGTGGCTTAATAAATTAAGTACTTCCTGGTATGGTTACTGTACTGGTAACTCCCCAAAAGAATCTGGATTGTGGTGAGGGAACAGAGAAAAAAGCTCATTTAGGACCTCCACTTACGAAGGGGGTAGGCACCTGTATATCAGGGAGTAAACCTTCTGAGAATAAAAACAGCTGGAGCTTGTTAAGGTAATTACACAGGGGAAAGGATAATGTACTGGGAACTCCTTAGAAGAATCTGATTTGTGGTGAGGGGAGAGAGATAAAAGCTCATTTAGGAACGACATGAACATGCTGCGTAGGTAGCTGTTTATCAGTAAATATCTCCACTGAGATTAAGAAGAGCAGTAGCTTAATAAATTAAGTACTTCCTGGTATGGTTACTGTACTGGTAACTCCCCAAAAGAATCTGGATTGTGTTGAGGGAACAGAGAAAAAGCTCGTTTAGGACCTGCACTTACGAAGGGGTTAGGCAGCTGTATATCAGGGAGTAAACCTTCTGAGAATAAAAACAGCTGGAGCTTCTTAAGGTAATTACACAGGGGAAAGGATAATGTACTGGGAACTCCTCAGAAGAATCTGATTTGTGGTGAGGGGAGAGAGATAAAAGCTCATTTAGGAACGACATGAACATGCTGCGTAGGTAGCTGTTTATCAGTAAATATCTCCACTGAGATTAAGAAAAGCAGTAGATTAATAAATTAAGTACTTCCTGGTATGGTTACTGTACTGGTAACTCCCCAAAAGAATCTGGATTGTGTTGAGGGAATAGAGAAAAAGCTCGTTTAGGACCTGCACTTACGAAGGGGGTAGGCAGCTGTATATCAGGGAGTAAACCTTCTGAGAATAAAAACAGCTGGAGCTTCCTAAGGTAATTACACAGGGGAAAGGATAATGTACTGTGAACTCCTCAGAAGAATCTGATTTGTGGTGAGGGGAGAGAGATAAAAGCTCATTTAGGAACGACATGAACATGCTGCGTAGGTAGTTGTTTATCAGTAAATATCTCCACTGAGATTAAGAAAAGCAGTAGATTAATAAATTAAGTACTTCCTGGTATGTTTACTGTACTGGTCACTCCCCAAAAGAATCTGGATTGTGGTGAGGGAACAGAGAAAAAAACTCATTTAGGAACGACATGAATATGCTGCGTAGGTAGCTGTTTATCAGTAAATATCTCCACTGAGATTAATAAAAGCAGTAGCTTAATAAATTAAGTACTTCCTGGTATGGTTACTGTACTAGTAACTCCCCAAAAGAACCTGGATTGTGGTGAGGGAACAGAGAAAAAAGCTAGTTTAGGACCTGCACTTACGAAGGGGGTAGGCAGCTGTATATCAGGGAGTAAACCTTCTGAGAATAAAAACAGCTGGACCTTGTTAAGGTAATTACACAGGGGAAAGGATAATGTACTGGGAACTCCTCAGAAGAATCTGATTTTTGGTGAGGGGAGAGAGATAAAAGCTCATTTTGGAACGACATGAACATGCTGCATACGTAGCTGTTTATCAGTAAGTATCTCCACTGAGATTAAGAAAAGCAGTAGCTTAATAAATTAAGCACTTCCTGGTATGGTTACTGTACTGGTAACTCCCCAAATGAATCTGGATTGTGCTGAGGGAACAGAGAAAAAAGCTCATTTAGGACCTGCACTTACGAAGGGGGTAGGCAGCTGTATATCAGGGAGTAAAACTTCGGAGAATAAAAACAGCTGGAGCTTGTTAAAGTAATTACACAGGGAAAGGATAATGTACTGGGAACTCCTCAGAAGAATCTGATTTGTGGTGAGGGGAGAGAGATAAAAGCTCATTTAGGAACGACATGAACATGCTGCGTAGGTAGCTGTTTATCAGTAAATATCTCCACTGAGATTAAGAAAAGCAGTAGCTTAATAAATTAAGTACTTCCTTGTATGGTTACTGTACTGGTAACTCCCCAAAAGAATCTGGATTGTGGTGAGGGAACAGAGAAAAAAGCTCATTTAGGAACGACCTGAACATGCTGCGTAGGTAGCTGTTTATCAGTAAATATCTCCACTGAGATTAAGAAAAGCAGTAGCTTAATAAATTAAGTACTTCCTGGTATGGTTACTGTACTAGTAACTCCCCAAAAGAACCTGGATTGTGGTGAGGGAACAGAGAAAAAAGCTGGTTTAGGACCGGTACTTACGAAGGGGGTAGGGAGCTGTATATCAGGGAATAAACCTTCTGAGAATAAAAACAGCTGGAGCTTGTTAAGGAAATTACACAGGGGAAAGGATAATGTACTGGGAACTCCTCAGAAGAATCTGATTTGTGGTGAGGGGAGAGAGATAAAAGCTCATTTAGGAACGACATGAACATGCTGCGTAGGTAGCTGTTTATCAGTAAATATCTCCACTGAGATTAAGAAAAGCAGTAGCTTAATAAATTAAGTACTTCCTGGTATGGTTACTGTACTGGTAACTCCCCAAATGAATCTGGATTGTGGTGAGGGAACAGAGAAAAAAGCTCATTTAGGACCTGCACTTACGAAGGGGGTAGGCAGCTGTATATCAGGGAGTAAACCTTCTGAGAATAAAAACAGATGGAGCTTGTTAAGGTAATTACACAGGGGAAAGGATAATGTACTGGGAACTCCTCAGAAGAATCTGATTTGAGGTGAGGGGAGAGAGATAAAAGCTCATTTAGGAACGACATGAACATTCTGCATATGTAGCTGTTTATCAGTAAATATCTTCACTGAGATTAAGAAAAGCAGTAGCTTAATAAATGAAGTACTTCCTTGTATGGTTACTGTACTGGTACTCCCCAAATGAATCTGGATTGTGTTGAGGGAACAGAGAAAAAAGCTCATTTAGGAACGACATGAACATGCTGAGTAGGTAGCTGTTTATCAGTAAATATCTCCACTGAGATTAAGAAAAGCAGTAGCTTAATAAATTAAGTACTTCCTGGTATGGTTACTGTACTAGTAACTCCCCAAAAGAACCTGGATTGTGGTGAGGGAACAGAGAAAAAAGCTGGTTTAGGACCTGCACATACGAAGGGTATAGGCAGCTGTATATCAGGGAGTTAACCTTCTGAGATTAAAAACAGCTGGAGCTTGTTAAGGTAATTACACAGGGGAAAGGATAATGTACTGGGAAATCCTCAGAAGAATCTGATTTGTGGTGAGGGGAGAGAGATAAAAGCTCATTTAGGAACGACATGAACATGCTGCGTAGGTAGCTGTTTATCAGTAAATATCTCCACTGAGATTAAGAAAAGCAGTAGCTTAATAAATTAAGTACTTCCTGGCATGGTTACTGTACTGGTAACTCCCCAAACGAATCTGGATTGTGGTGAGGGAACAGAGAAAAAAGCTCATTTAGGAACTGCACTTACGAAGGGGGTAGGCAGCTGTATATCAGGGAGTAAACCTTCTGAGAATAAAAACAGCTGGAGCTTGGTAAGGTAATTACACAGGGGAAAGGATAATGTACTGGGAACTCCTCAGAAGAATCTGATTTGTGGTGAGGGGAGAGAGATAAAAGATCATTTAGGAACGACATCAACATGCTGCTTAGGTAGCTGTTTATCAGTAAATATCTCCACTGAGATTAAGAAAATCAGTAGCTTAATAAATTAAGTACTTCCTGGTATGGTTACTGTACTGGAAACTCCCCAAATAATCTAGATTGTGGTGAGGGAACAGAGAAAAAAGCTCATTTAGGACCTGCACTTACAAAGGGCGTAGGCAGCTGTATATCAGGGAGTAAACCTTCTGAGAATAAAAACAGCTGGAGCTTGTTAAGGTAATTACACAGGGGAATGGATAAAGTACTGGGAACTCCTCAGAAGAATCTGATTTGTGGTGAGGGGAGAGAGATAAAAGCTCATTTAGGAACGACATGAATATGCTGCCTAGGTAGCTGTTTATCAGTAAATATCTCCACTGAGATTAAGAAAAGCAGTAGCTTAATAAATTAAGTACTTCCTGGCATGGTTACTGTACTGGTAACTCCCCAAACGAATCTGGATTGTGGTGAGGGAACAGAGAAAAAAGCTCATTTAGGAACTGCACTTACGAAGGGGGTAGGCAGCTGTATATCAGGGAGTAAACCTTCTGAGAATAAAAACAGCTGGAGCTTGGTAAGGTAATTACACAGGGGAAAGGATAATGTACTGGGAACTCCTCAGAAGAATCTGATTTGTGGTGAGGGGAGAGAGGTAAAAGATCTTTTAGGAACGACATCAACATGCTGCTTAGGTAGCTGTTTATCAGTAAATATCTCCACTGAGATTAAGAAAATCAGTAGCTTAATAAATTAAGTACTTCCTGGTATGGTTACTGTACTGGAAACTCCCCAAATAATCTAGATTGTGGTGAGGGAACAGAGAAAAAAGCTCATTTAGGACCTGCACTTACAAAGGGGGTAGGCAGCTGTATATCAGGGAATAAACCTTCTGAGAATAAAAACAGCCTGAGCTTGTTAAGGTAATTACACAGGGGAAAGGATAATGTACTGGGAACTCCTCAGAAGAATCTGATTTGTGGTGAGGGGAGAGAGATAAAAGCTCCTTTAGGAACGACATGAACGTGCTGCCTAGGTAGCTGTTTATCAGTAAATATCTCCACTGAGATTAAGAAAAGCAGTAGCTTAATAAATTAAGTACTTCCTGATATGGTTACTGTACTGGTAACTCCAAAAATGAATCTGGATTGTGGTGAGGGAACAGAGAAAAAAGCTCATTTAAGACCTGCACTTACGAAGGGGGTAGGAAGTTGTATATCAGTGAGTAAACCTTCTGAGAATAAAAAAAGCTTGAGCTTGTTAAGGTAATTACACAGGGGAAAGGATAATGTACTGGGAACTCCTCAGAAGTATCTGATTTGTGGTGGGGGAGAGAGATAAAAGCTCATTTAGGAACGACATGAACATGCTGCATACGTAGCTGTTTATCAGTAAATATCTCCACAGATCTTAAAAAAAGCAGTAGCATAATAAATTAAGTACTTCCTGGTATGGATACTGTACTGGTAACTCCCCAAAAGAATCTGGATTGTGGTGAGGGAACAGAGAAAAAAGCTCATTTAGGATCTGCACTTACGAAGGGGGTAGGCAACTGTATATCAGGGAGTAAACCTTCTGAGAATGAAAACAGCTGGAGCTTGTTAAGGTAATTACACAGGGGAAAGGATAATGTACTGGGAACTCCTCAGAAGAATCTGATTTCTGGTTAGGGGAGAGGGATAAAAGTTCATTTAGGAACGACATGAACATGCTGCATACGTAGCTGTTTATCAGTAAATATCTCCACTGCGATTAAGAAAAGAAGTAGCGTAATAAATTAAGTACTTCCTGGTATGGATACTGTACTGGTAACTCCCCAAAAGCATCTGGATTGTGGTGAAGGAACAGAGAAAAAAGCTCATTTAGGAATGACATGTATATGCTGCGTAGGTAGCTGTTTATCAGTAAATATCTCCACTGAGATTAAGAAAAGCAGTAGCTTAATAAATTAAGTACTTCCTGGTATGGTTACTGTACTGGTAACTCCCCAAAAGAATCTGGATTGTGGTGAGGGAACAGAGAAAAAAGCTCATTTAGGACCTGCACTTACGAAAGGGGTAGGCAGCTGTATATCATGGAGTAAACCTTCTGAAAATAAAAACAGCTGGAGCTTGTTAAGGTAATTACACAGGGGAAAGGATAATGTACTGGAAATTCCTCAGAAGAAAATGATTTGTCGTGAGGGGAGAGAGATAAAAGCTCATTTAGGAACGACATAAACATGCTGCGTAGGTAGCTGTTTATCAGTAAATATCTCCACTGAGATTAAGAAAAGCAGTAGCGTAATAAATTAAGTACTTCCTGGTATGGATACTGTACTGGTAACTCCCCAAAAGAATCTGGATTGTGGTGAGGGAACAGAGAAAAAAGCTCATTTAGGACCTGCACTTACGAAGGGGGTAGGCAGCTGTATATCAGGGAGTAAACCTTCTGAGAATAAAAACAGCCTGAGCTTGTTAAGGTAATTACACAGGGGAAAGGATAATGTACTGGGAACTCCTCAGAAGAATCTGATTTGTGGTGAGGGGAGAGAGATAAAAGCTCCTTTAGGAACGACATGAACGTGCTGCCTAGGTAGCTGTTTATCAGTAAATATCTCCACTGAGATTAAGAAAAGCAGTAGCTTAATGAATTAAGTACTTCCTGGTATTGTTATTGTACTGGTAACTCCCCAAAAGAATCTGGATTGTGGTGAGGGAACAGAGAAAAAAGCTCATTTAGGACCTGCACTTACGAAGGGGGTAGGCAGCTGTATATCAGGGAGTAAACCTTCTGAGAATAAAAACAGCTGGAGCTTGTTAAGGTAATTACACAGGGGAAAGGATAATGTACTGGGAACTCCTCAGAAGTATCTGATTTGTGGTGGGGGAGAGAGATAAAAGCTCATTTAGGAACGACATGAACATGCTGCATACGTAGCTGTTTTTCAGTAAATATATCCACTGAGCTTAAGAAAAGCAGTAGCATAATAAATTAAGTACTTCCTGGTATGGATACTGTACTGGTAACTCCCCAAAAGAATCTGGATTGTGGTGAGGGAACAGAGAAAAAAGCTCATTTAGGATCTGCACTTACGAAGGGGATAGGCAGCTGTATATCAGGGAGTAAACCTTCATAGAATAAAAACAGCTGGAGCTTGTTAAGGTAATTACACAGGGTAAAGGATAATGTACTGGGAACTCCTCAGATGAATCTGATTTCTGGTTAGGGGAGAGGGATAAAAGTTCATTTAGGAACGACATGAACATGCTGCATACGTAGCTGTTTATCAGTAAATATCTCCACTGCGATTAAGAAAAGAAGTAGCGTAATAAATTAAGTACTTCCTGGTATGGATACTGTACTGGTAACTCCCCAAAAGCATCTGGATTGTGGTGAAGGAACAGAGAAAAAAGCTCATTTAGGAACGACATGTATATGCTGCGTAGGTAGCTGTTTATCAGTAAATATCTCCACTGAGATTAAGAAAAGCAGTAGCTTAATAAATTAAGTACTTCCTGGTATGGTTACTGTACTGGTAACTCCCCAAAAGAATCTGGATTGTGGTGAGGGAACAGAGAAAAAAGCTCATTTAGGACCTGCACTTACGAAAGGGGTAGGCAGCTGTATATCATGGAGTAAACCTTCTGAAAATAAAAACAGCTGGAGCTTGTTAAGGTAATTACACAGGGGAAAGGATAATGTACTGGAAATTCCTCAGAAGAAAATGATTTGTCGTGAGGGGAGAGAGATAAAAGCTCATTTAGGAACGACATAAACATGCTGCGTAGGTAGCTGTTTATCAGTAAATATCTCCACTGAGATTAAGAAAAGCAGTAGCTTAATAAGTTAAGTACTTCCTGGTATGGTTACTGTACTGGTAACTCCCCAAGTGAATCTGGATTGTGGTGAGGGAACTGAGATAAAAGCTCATTTAGGACCTGTACTTACGAAGGGGGTAGGCAGGTGTATATCAGGGAGTAAACCTTCTGAGAATAAAAACAGCCTGTGCTTGTTAAGGTAATTACACAGGGGAAAGGATAATGTACTGGGAACTCCTCAGAAGAATCTGATTTGTGGTGAGGGGAGAGAGATAAAAGCTCATTTAGGAACGACATGAACGTGCTGCCTAGGTAGCTGTTTATCAGTAAATATCTCCACTGAGATTAAGAAAAGCAGTAGCTTAATAAATTAAGTACTTCCTGATATGGTTACTGTACTGGTAACTCCAAAAATGAATCTGGATTGTGGTGAGGGAACAGAGAAAAAAGCTCATTTAAGACCTGCACTTACGAAGGGGGTAGGCAGTTGTATATCAGTGAGTAAACCTACTGAGAATAAAAAAAGCTTGAGCTTGTTAAGGTAATTACACAGGGGAAAGGATAATGTACTGGGAACTCCTCAGAAGTATCTGATTTGTGGTGGGGGAGAGAGATAAAAGCTCATTTAGGAACGACATGAACATGCTGCATACGTAGCTGTTTATCAGTAAATATCTCCACAGAGCTTAAGAAAAGCAGTAGCATAATAAATTAAGTACTTCCTGGTATGGATACTGTACTGGTAACTCCCCAAAAGAATCTGGATTGTGGTGAGGGAACAGAGAAAAAAGCTCATTTAGGATCTGCACTTACGAAGGGGGTAGGCAGCTGTATATCAGGGAGTAAACCTTCTGAGAATAAAAACAGCTGGAGCTTGTTAAGGTAATTACACAGGGGAAAGGATAATGTACTGGGAACTCCTCAGAAGAATCTGATTTCTGGTTGGGGAGAGGGATAAAAGTTCATTTAGGAACGACATGAACATGCTGCATACGTAGCTGTTTATCAGTAAATATCTCCACTGCGATTAAGAAAAGACGTAGCGTAATAAATTAAGTACTTACTGGTATGGATACTGTACTGGTAACTCCCCAAAAGCATCTGGATTGTGGTGAAGGAACAGAGAAAAAAGCTCATTTAGGAACGACATGTATATGCTGCGTAGGTAGCTGTTTATCAGTAAATATCTCCACTGAGATTAAGAAAAGCAGTAGCTTAATGAATTAAGTACTTCCTGGTATGGTTACTGTACTGGTAACTCCCCAAAAGAATCTGGATTGTGGTGAGGGAACAGAGAAAAAAGCTCATTTAGGACCTGCACTTACGAAAGGGGTAGGCAGCTGTATATCATGGAGTAAACCTTCTGAAAATAAAAACAGCTGGAGCTTGTTAAGGTAATTACACAGGGGAAAGGATAATGTACTGGAAATTCCTCAGAAGAAAATGATTTGTCGTGAGGGGAGAGAGATAAAAGCTCATTTAGGAACGACATAAACATGCTGTGTAGGTAGCTGTTTATCAGTAAATATCTCCACTGAGATTAAGAAAAGTAGTAGCTTATTAAATTAAGTACTTCCTGGTATGGTTACTGTACTGGTAACTCCCCAAAAGAATCTGGATTGTGGTGAGGGAACAGAGACAAAAGCTCATTTAGGACCTGCACTTACGAAGGGGGAAGGCAGTTGTATATCAGGGACTAAAACTTCTGAAAATAAAAGCAGCTGGAACTTGTTAAGGTAATTACACAGGGGAAAGGATAATGTACTGGGAACTCCTCAGAAGAATCTGATTTGTGGTGAGGGGAGAGAGATAAAAGCTCATTTAGGAACGACATGAACATGCTGCGTAGCTAGCTGTTTATCAGTAAATATCTCCACTGAGATTAAGAAAAGCAGTAGCTTAATAAATTAAGTACTTCCTTGTATGGTTACTGTACTGGTATCTCCCCAAAAGAGTCTGGATTGTGGTGAGGGAACAGAGAAAAAAGCGCATTTAGGAACGACAGGAACATGCTGCGTAGGTAGCTGTTTATCAGTAAATATCTCCACTGAGATTAAGAAAAGCAGTAGCTTAATAAATGAAGTACTTACTGGTATGGTTACTGTACTGGTAACTCCCCAAAAGAATCTGGATTGTGGTGAGGGAACAGAGAAAAAAGCTCATTTAGGACCTGCACTTACGAAGGGGGTAGGCAGCTGTATATCAGGGAGTAAACCTTCTGACAATAAAAACAGCTGGAGCTTGTTAAGGTAATTACACAGGGGAAAAGATAATGTACTGGGAACTCCTCAGAAGAAACTGATTTGTGGTGAGGGGAGAGAGACAAAAGCTCATTAAGAACGACATGAACATGCTGCGTAGGTAGCTGTTTATCAGTAAATATCTCCACTGAGATTAAGAAAAGCAGTAGCTTAATAAATTAAGTACTTCCTGGTATGGATACTGTACTGGTAACTCCCCAAAAGAATCTGGATTGTGGTGAGGGAACAGAGAAAAAAGCTCATTTAGGAACGACATGAACATGTTGCGTAGGTAGCTGTTTTTCAGTAAATATCTCCACTGAGATTAAGAAAATCAGTAGCTTAATAAATTAAGTACTTCCTGGTATCGTTACTGTTCTGGTAACTCCCCAAAAGAATCTGGATTGTGGTGAGGGAACAGAGAAAAAAGCTCATTTAGGACCTGCACTTACGAAGGGGGTAGGCAGCTGTATATCAGGGAGTAAACCTTCTGAGAATAAAAACAGTTGGAGCTTTTTAAGGTAATTACACAGGGGAAAGGATAATGTACTGGGAACTCCTCAGAAGAATCTGATTTGTGGTGAGGGGAGAGAGATAAAAGCTCATTTAGGAACGACATGAACATGCTGCGTAGGTAGCTGTTTATCAGTAAATATCTCCACTGAGATTAAGAAAAGCAGTAGCTTAATAAATTAAGTACTTCCTGGTATGGTTACTGTACTGGTAACTCCCCAAAAGAATCTGGATTGTGGTGAGGGAACAGAGAAAAAAACTCATTTAGGACCTGCACTTACGAAGGGGGTAGGCAGCTGTATATCAGGGAGTAAACCTTCTGAGAATAAAAATAGCTGGAGCTTGTTAAGGTAATTACACAGGGGAAAGGATAATGTACTGGGAACATCTCAGAAGAATCTGATTTGTGGTGAGGGGAGAGAGATAAAAGCTCATTTAGGAACGACATGAACATGCTGCGTAGGTAGCTGTTTATCAGTAAATATCTCCACTGAGATTAAGAAAAGCAGTAGCTTAATAAATTAAGTACTTCCTGGTATGATTACTGTACTGGTAACTCCGCAAAAGAATCTGGATTGTGGTGAGGGAACAGAGAAAAAAGCTCATTTAGGACCTGCACTTACGAAGGGGGTAGGCAGCTGTATATCAGGGAGTAAACCTTCTGAGAATAAAAACAGCTGGAGCTTGTTAAGGTAATTACACAGGGGAAAGGATAATGTACTGGGAACTCCTCAGAAGAATCTGATTTGTGGTGAGGGGAGAGAGATAAAAGCTCATTTAGGAACGACATGAACATGCTGCGTAGGTAGCTGTTTATCAGTAAATATCTCCACTGAGATTAAGAAAAGCAGTAGCTTAATAAATTAAGTACTTCCTTTTATGGTTACTGTACTGGTAACTCCCCAAAAGAATCTGCATTGTGGTGAGGGAACAGAGAAAAAACCTCATTTAGGACCTGCACTTACGAAGGGGGTAGGCAGCAGTATATCAGGGAGTAAACCTTATGAGAATAAAAACAGCTGGAGCTTGTTAAGGTAATTGCACAGGGGAAAGGATAATGTACTGGAAACTCCTCAGAAGAATCTGATTTGTGGTGAGGGGAGAGAGATAAAAGCTCATTTAGGAACGACATGAACATGCTGCGTAGGTAGCTGTTTATCAGTAAATATCTCCACTGAGATTAAGAAAAGCAGTAGCTTAATAAATTAAGTACTTCCTGGTATGGTTTCTGTACTGGTAACTCCCCAAAAGAATCTGGATTGTGGTGAGGGAACAGAGAAAAAAGCTCATTTAGGACCTGCACTTACGAAGGGGGTAGGCAGCTGTATATCACGGAGTAAACCTTCTGAGAATAAAAACAGCTGGAGCTTGTTAAGGTAATTACACAGGGGAAAGGATAATGTACTGGGAACTCCTCAGGAGAATCTGATTTGTGGTGAGGGGAGAGAGATAAAAGCTCATTTATGAACGACATGAACATGCTTCGTAGGTAGCTGTTTATCAGTAAATATCTCCACTGAGATTAAGAAAAGCAGTAGCTTAATAAATTAAGTACTTCCTGGTATGGTTACTGTACTGGTAACTCCCCAAAAGAATCTGGATTGTGGTGAGGGAACAGAGAAAAAAGCTCATTTATGACCTGCACTTACGAAGGGGGTAGGCAGCTGTATATCAGGGAGTAAACCTTCTGAGAATAAAAACAGCTGGAGTTTGTTAAGGTAATTACACAGGGGAAAGGATAATGTACTGGGAACTCCTCAGAAGAATCTGATTTGTGGTGAGGGGAAAGAGATAAAAGCTCATTTAGGAACGACATGAACATGCTGCGTAGGTAGCTGTTTATGAGTAAATATCTCCACTGAGATTAAGAAAAGCAGTAGCTTAATAAATTAAGTACTTCCTGGTATGGTTACTGTACTGGTTGGAGGGGATGTGGCCAAAAGGGAACCCTACTTCATTGTTGGTGGGAATGTAAACTGGTTCAGGCACTCTGGCAAGCAGTATGGAGATTCCTCAGAAGGCTCAATATAGAACTCCCCTATGACCCAGCAGCCCCACTGTTGGGTATCTATCCAAAAGACCACAAACAAAATCACAGTAATGCCACCAGCACAACAATGTTCATCGCAGCACAATTTGTCATAGCGAGAAGCTGGAACCAACCCAGATGACCCTCCATAGATGAATGGATCAGGAAAATGTGGTACATTTACACAATGGAATTTTATGCCTCTATCAGAAAGAATGACATTGTTCCATTTGTAAGGAAATGGAAAGACTTGGAAATAGTCATACTAAGTGAAGTGAGCCAGACCCAAAGAAACATGGACTCTATGGCCTCCCTTATTGGGAATAATTAGTACAGGTTTAGGCAAGCCATAGCAGAGCATCACAAGGCCCAATAGCTATACCCTTAGAAACACATAAGATGATGCTAAATGAAATGAACTCCATGATATGGAAACAAGTGATATATCACAGTTATAACTACTTTCAACGTCTTATGTGTATGTGTAGTTTCTATTATTGATGATGTTTTGTATCACCTTCCTATGTTTGCACCTACACTATCTCTGTAATCTTATCTGAGTATATTGGAAACCGTGTTTATTGGTATTGGAAGTAGGAAATTCAAAGGGAATACCAAATTCGAGAGACACAGGGTAAAAAAAGAGAAATAACTACAAAAGCAATACTTGCAAAACTGTTTGGTGTAAGTCAACTGAACAATTGGGCGGGGAGGGAAAGGGGGGGAGGGAGGGGGGCATGAGGGACAAGGCAACAAACAGTACAAGAAATGTATCCAATGCCCAACGTATGATACTGTAACCTCTCTGTACGTCAGATTGATAATAAAAATTTGTGAAAAAAAAAAAGCTCATTTAGGAACGACATGAACATGCTGCGTAGGTAGCTGTTTATCAGTAAATTTCTCTACTGAGATTAAGAAAAGCAGTAGCTTAATAAATTAAGTACTTCCTGGTATGGTTACTGTACTGGTCACTCCCCAAAAGAATCTGGATTGTGGTGAGGGAACAGAGAAAAAAGCTCATTTAGGACCTGCACTTACGAAGGGGTTAGGCAGCTGTATATCAGGGAGTAAACCTTCTGAGAATAAAAACAGCTGGAGCTTGTTAAGGTAATTACACAGGGGAAAGGATAATGTACTGGGAACTCCTCAGAAGAATCTCATTTGTGGTGAGGGGAGAGAGATAAAAGCTCATTTAGGAACGACATGAACATGCTGCGTAGGTAGCTGTTTATCAGTAAATATCTCCACTGAGATTAAGAAAAGCAGTAGCTTAATAAATTAAGTACTTCTTGGTATGGGTACTGTACTGGTAACTCCCAAAAGAATCTGGATTGTGGTGAGGGAACAGAGAAAAAAGCTCATTTAGGACCTGTACTTAGGAAGGGGGTAGGCAGCTGTATATCAGGGAGTAAACCATCTGAGAATAAAAACAGCTGGAGCTTGTTAATGTAATTACACAGGGGAAAGGATAATGTACTGGGAACTCCTCAGAAGAATCTGATTTGTGGTGAGGGGAGAGAGATAAAAGCTCATTTAGGAACGACATGAACATGCTGCGTAGGTAGCTGTTTATCAGTAAATATGTCCACTGAGATTAAGAAAAGCAGTAGCTTAATAAATTAAGTACTTCCTGGTATGGTTACTGTACTGGTAACTCCCCAAAAGAATCTGGATTGTGGTGGGGGAACAGAGAAAAAAGCTCATTTAGGACCTGCAATTTCGAAGGGGGTAGGCAGCTGTATATCGGGGAGTAAACCTTCTGAGAATAAAAACACCTGGAGCTTGTTAAGGTAATTACACAGGGGAAAGGATAATGTACTGGGAACTCCTCAGAAGAATCTGATTTGTGGTGAGGGGAGAGAGATAAAAGCTCATTTAGGAACGACATGAACATGCTGCGTAGGTAGCTGTTTATCAGTAAATATCTCCACTGAGATTAAGAAAAGCAGTAGCTTAATAAATTAAGTACTTCTTGGTATGGGTACTCTACTGGTAACTCCCCAAAAGAATCAGGATTGTGTTGAGGGAACAGAGAAAAAAGCTGATTAAGGACCTGCACTTACGAAGGGGGTAGGCAGCTGTATATCAGGGAGTAAACCTTCTGAGAATAAAAACAGCTGGAGCTTGTTAAGGTAATTACACAGGGTAAAGGATAATGTACTGGGAACTCCTCAGAATAATCTGATTTGTGGTGAGGGGAGAGAGATAAAAGCTCATTTAGGAACGACATGAACATGCTGCGCACGTAGCTGTTTATCAGTAAATATCTCCAATGAGATTAAGAAAAGCAGTAGCTTAATAAAGTAAGTACTTCCTGGTATGGTTACTGTACTGGTAACTCCCAAAAGAATGTGGATTGTGGTGAGGGAACAGAGAAAAAAGCTCATTTAGGACCTGCACTTACGAAGGGGTTAGGCAGCTGTATATCAGGGAGTAAACCTTCTGAGAATAAAAACAGCTGGAGCTTGTTAAGGTAATTACACAGGGGAAAGGATAATGTACTGGGAACTCCTCAGAAGAATCTCATTTGTGGTGAGGGGAGAGAGATAAAAGCTCATTTAGGAACGACATGAACATGCTGCGTAGGTAGCTGTTTATCAGTAAATGTCTCCACTGAGATTAAGAAAAGCAGTAGCTTAATAAATTAAGTACTTCCTGGTATGGTTACTGTACTGGTAACTCCCCAAAAGAATCAGGATTGTGGTGAAGGAACAGAGAAAAAAGCTCATTTAAGACCTGCACTTACGAAGGCGGTAGGCAGCTGTGTAGAGGGAGTAAACATTCTGAGAATAAAAACAGCTGGAGCTTGTTAAGGTAATTACAAAGGGGAAAAGATGAAGTACTGGGAACTCCTCAGAAGAATCTGATTTGTGGTGAGGGGAGAGAGATAAAAGCTCATTTAGGAAAGACATGAACATGCTGCGTAGGTAGCTGTTTATCAGTAAATATCTACACTGAGATTAAGAAAAGCAGTAGCTTAACAAATTAAGTACTTCCTGGTATGGTTATTGTACTGGTAACAACCCAAAAGAATCAGGATTGTGGTGAGGGAACAGAGAAAAAAGCTCATTTAAGACCTGCACTTACGAAGGGGGTAGGCAGCTGTATATCAGGGAGTAAACCTTCTGAGAATAAAAACACCTGGAGCTTGTTAAGGTAATTACAAAGGGGAAAAGATGAAGTACAAGGAACTCCTCAGAAGAATCTGATTTATAGTGAGGGGAGAGAGATAAAAGCTCATTTAGGAACGACATGAACATGCTGCATACATAGCTGTTTATCAGTAAATATCTCCACTGAGATTAAGAAAAGCAGTAGCTTAATAAATTAAGTACTTCCTGCTATGGTTACTGTACTGGTAACTCCCCAAAAGAATCTGGATTGTGGTGAGGGAACAGAGAAAAAAGCTCATTTAGGACCTGCACTTACGAAGGGGTTAGGCAGCTGTATATCAGGGAGTAAACCTTCTGAGAATAAAAACAGCTGGAGCTTGTTAAGGTAATTACACAGGGGAAAGGATAATGTACTGGGAACTCCTCAGAAGAATCTGATTCGTGGTGAGGGGAGAGAGATAAAAGCTCATTTAGGAACGACATGAACATGCTGCGTAGGTAGCTGTTTATCAGTAAATATCTCCACTGAGATTAAGAAAAGCAGTAGCTTAATAAATTAAGTACTTCCTGGTATGGTTACTGTACTGGTCACTCCCCAAAAGAATCTGGATTGTGGTGAGGGAACAGAGAAAAAAGCTCATTTAGGACCTGCACTTACGAAGGGGATAGGCAGCTGTATATCAGGGAATAAACCTTCTGAGAATAAAAACAGCTGGAGCTTGTTAAGGTAATTACACAGGGGAAAGGATAATGTACTGGGAACTCCTCAGAAGAATCTGATTTGTGGTGAGGGGAGAGAGATAAAAGCTCATTTAGGAACGACATGAACATGCTGCATAGGTAGCTGTTTAACAGTAAATATCTCCACTGAGATTAAGAAAAGCAGTAGCTTAATAAATTAAGTACTTCCTGGTATGGATACTGTACTGGTAACTCCCCAAAAGAATCTGGATTGTGTTGAGGGAACAGAGAAAAAAGCTCATTTAGGAACGACATGAACATGTTGCGTAGGTAGCTGTTTTTCAGTAAATATCTCCACTGAGATTAAGAAAATCAGTAGCTTAATAAATTAAGTACTTCCTGGTATCGTTACTGTACTGGTAACTCCCCAAAAGAATCTGGATTGTGGTGAGGGAACAGAGAAAAAAGCTCATTTAGGACCTGCACTTACGAAGGGGGTAGGCAGCTGTATATCAGGGAGTAAACCTTCTGAGAATAAAAACAGTTGGAGCTTTTTAAGGTAATTACACAGGGGAAAGGATAATGTACTGGGAACTCCTCAGAAGAATCTGATTTGTGGTGAGGGGAGAGAGATAAAAGCTCATTTAGGAACGACATGAACATGCTGCGTAGGTAGCTGTTTATCAGTAAATATCTCCACTGAGATTAAGAAAAGCAGTAGCTTAATAAATTAAGTACTTCCTGGTATGGTTACTGTACTGGCAACTCCCCAAAAGAATCTGGATTGTGGTGAGGGAACAGAGAAAAAAACTCATTTAGGACCTGCACTTACGAAGGGGGTAGGCAGCTGTATATCAGGGAGTAAACCTTCTGAGAATAAAAATAGCTGGAGCTTGTTAAGGTAATTACACAGGGGAAAGGATAATGTACTGGGAACATCTCAGAAGAATCTGATTTGTGGTGAGGGGAGAGAGATAAAAGCTCATTTAGGAACGACATGAACATGCTGTGTAGGTAGCTGTTTATCAGTAAATATCTCCACTGAGATTAAGAAAAGCAGTAGCTTAATAAATTAAGTACTTCCTGGTATGATTACTGTACTGGTAACTCCGCAAAAGAATCTGGATTGTGGTGAGGGAACAGAGAAAAAAGCTCATTTAGGACCTGCACTTACGAAGGGGGTAGGCAGCTGTATATCAGGGAGTAAACCTTCTGAGAATAAAAACAGCTGGAGCTTTTTAAGGTAATTACACAGGGGAAAGGATAATGTACTGGGAACTCCTCAGAAGAATCTGATTTGTGGTGAGGGGAGAGAGATAAAAGCTCATTTAGGAACGACATGAACATGCTGCGTAGGTAGCTGTTTATCAGTAAATATCTCCACTGAGATTAAGAAAAGCAGTAGCTTAATAAATTAAGTACTTCCTTTTATGGTTACTGTACTGGTAACTCCCCAAAAGAATCTGCATTGTGGTGAGGGAACAGAGAAAAAACCTCATTTAGGACCTGCACTTACGAAGGGGGTAGGCAGCAGTATATCAGGGAGTAAACCTTATGAGAATAAAAACAGCTGGAGCTTGTTAAGGTAATTGCACAGGGGAAAGGATAATGTACTGGAAACTCCTCAGAAGAATCTGATTTGTGGTGAGGGGAGAGAGATAAAAGCTCATTTAGGAACGACATGAACATGCTGCGTAGGTAGCTGTTTATCAGTAAATATCTCCACTGAGATTAAGAAAAGCAGTAGCTTAATAAATTAAGTACTTCCTGGTATGGTTTCTGTACTGGTAACTCCCCAAAAGAATCTGGATTGTGGTGAGGGAACAGAGAAAAAAGCTCATTTAGGACCTGCACTTACGAAGGGGGTAGGCAGCTGTATATCACGGAGTAAACCTTCTGAGAATAAAAATAGCTGGAGCTTGTTAAGGTAATTACACAGGGGAAAGGATAATGTACTGGGAACTCCTCAGGAGAATCTGATTTGTGGTGAGGGGAGAGAGATAAAAGCTCATTTATGAACGACATGAACATGCTTCGTAGGTAGCTGTTTATCAGTAAATATCTCCACTGAGATTAAGAAAAGCAGTAGCTTAATAAATTAAGTACTTCCTGGTATGGTTACTGTACTGGTAACTCCCCAAAAGAATCTGGATTGTGGTGAGGGAACAGAGAAAAAAGCTCATTTATGACCTGCACTTACGAAGGGGGTAGGCAGCTGTATATCAGGGAGTAAACCTTCTGAGAATAAAAACAGCTGGAGTTTGTTAAGGTAATTACACAGGGGAAAGGATAATGTACTGGGAACTCCTCAGAAGAATCTGATTTGTGGTGAGGGGAAAGAGATAAAAGCTCATTTAGGAACGACATGAACATGCTGCGTAGGTAGCTGTTTATCAGTAAATATCTCCACTGAGATTAAGAAAAGCAGTAGCTTAATAAATTTAGTACTTCCTAGTATGGTTACTGTACTGGTAACTACCCAAAAGAATCTGTATTGTGGTGAGGGAACAGAGAAAAAAGCTCATTTAGGACCTGCACTTATGGAGGGTGTAGGCAGCTGTATATCAGGGAGTAAACCTTCTGAGAATAAAAACAGCTGGAGCTTGTTAAGGTAATTACACAGGGGAAAGGATAATGTACTGGGAACTCCTCAGAAGAATCTGATTTCTGGTGAGGGGAGAGAGATAAAAGCTCATTTAGGAACGACATGAACATGCTGCGTAGGTAGCTGTTTATCAGTAAATATCTCCACTGAGATTAAGAAAAGCAGTAGCTTAATAAATTAAGTACTTCCTGGTATGGTTACTGTACTGTTAACTCCCCAAAAGAATCTGGATTGTGGTGAGGGAACAGAGAAAAAAGCTCATTTAGGACCTGCAGTTACGAAGGGGGTAGGCAGCTGTATATCACGGAGTAAACCTTCTGAGAATAAAAACAGCTGGAGCTTGTTAAGGTAATTACACAGGGGAAAGGATAATGTACTGGGAACTCCTCAGAAGAATCTGATTTGTGGTGAGGGGAGAGAGATAAAAGCTCATTTAGGAACGACATGAACATGCTGCGTAGGTAGCTGTTTATCAGTAAATATCTCCACTGAGATTAAGAAAAGCAGTAGCTTAATAAATTAAGTACTTCCTGGTATGGTTACTGTACTGGTTGGAGGGGATGTGGCCAAAAGGGAACCCTACTTCATTGTTGGTGGGAATGTAAACTGGTTCAGGCACTCTGGCAAGCAGTATGGAGATTCCTCAGAAGGCTCAATATAGAACTCCCCTATGACCCAGCAGCCCCACTGTTGGGTATCTATCCAAAAGACCACAAACAAAATCACAGTAATGCCACCAGCACAACAATGTTCATCGCAGCACAATTTGTCATAGCGAGAAGCTGGAACCAACCCAGATGACCCTCCATAGATGAATGGATCAGGAAAATGTGGTACATTTACACAATGGAATTTTATGCCTCTATCAGAAAGAATGACATTGTTCCATTTGTAAGGAAATGGAAAGACTTGGAAATAGTCATACTAAGTGAAGTGAGCCAGACCCAAAGAAACATGGACTCTATGGCCTCCCTTATTGGGAATAATTAGTACAGGTTTAGGCAAGCCATAGCAGAGCATCACAAGGCCCAATAGCTATACCCTTAGAAACACATAAGATGATGCTAAATGAAATGAACTCCATGATATGGAAACAAGTGATATATCACAGTTATAACTACTTTCAACGTCTTATGTGTATGTGTAGTTTCTATTATTGATGATGTTTTGTATCACCTTCCTATGTTTGCACCTACACTATCTCTGTAATCTTATCTGAGTATATTGGAAACCGTGTTTATTGGTATTGGAAGTAGGAAATTCAAAGGGAATACCAAATTCGAGAGACACAGGGTAAAAAAAGAGAAATAACTACAAAAGCAATACTTGCAAAACTGTTTGGTGTAAGTCAACTGAACAATTGGGCGGGGAGGGAAAGGGGGGGGAGGGAGGGGGGCATGAGGGACAAGGCAACAAACAGTACAAGAAATGTATCCAATGCCCAACGTATGATACTGTAACCTCTCTGTACGTCAGATTGATAATAAAAATTTGTGAAAAAAAAAAAGCTCATTTAGGAACGACATGAACATGCTGCGTAGGTAGCTGTTTATCAGTAAATTTCTCTACTGAGATTAAGAAAAGCAGTAGCTTAATAAATTAAGTACTTCCTGGTATGGTTACTGTACTGGTCACTCCCCAAAAGAATCTGGATTGTGGTGAGGGAACAGAGAAAAAAGCTCATTTAGGACCTGCACTTACGAAGGGGTTAGGCAGCTGTATATCAGGGAGTAAACCTTCTGAGAATAAAAACAGCTGGAGCTTGTTAAGGTAATTACACAGGGGAAAGGATAATGTACTGGGAACTCCTCAGAAGAATCTCATTTGTGGTGAGGGGAGAGAGATAAAAGCTCATTTAGGAACGACATGAACATGCTGCGTAGGTAGCTGTTTATCAGTAAATATCTCCACTGAGATTAAGAAAAGCAGTAGCTTAATAAATTAAGTACTTCTTGGTATGGGTACTGTACTGGTAACTCCCCAAAAGAATCTGGATTGTGGTGAGGGAACAGAGAAAAAAGCTCATTTAGGACCTGTACTTAGGAAGGGGGTAGGCAGCTGTATATCAGGGAGTAAACCATCTGAGAATAAAAACAGCTGGAGCTTGTTAAGGTAATTACACAGGGGAAAGGATAATGTACTGGGAACTCCTCAGAAGAATCTGATTTGTGGTGAGGGGAGAGAGATAAAAGCTCATTTAGGAACGACATGAACATGCTGCGTAGGTAGCTGTTTATCAGTAAATATCTCCACTGAGATTAAGAAAAGCAGTAGCTTAATAAATTAAGTACTTCCTGGTATGGTTACTGTACTGGTAACTCCCCAAAAGAATCTGGATTGTGGTGGGGGAACAGAGAAAAAAGCTCATTTAGGACCTGCAATTTCGAAGGGGGTAGGCAGCAGTATATCGGGGAGTAAACCTTCTGAGAATAAAAACACCTGGAGCTTGTTAAGGTAATTACACAGGGGAAAGGATAATGTACTGGGAACTCCTCAGAAGAATCTGATTTGTGGTGAGGGGAGAGAGATAAAAGCTCATTTAGGAACGACATGAACATGCTGCGTAGGTAGCTGTTTATCAGTAAATATCTCCACTGAGATTAAGAAAAGCAGTAGCTTAATAAATTAAGTACTTCTTGGTATGGGTACTCTACTGGTAACTCCCCAAAAGAATCAGGATTGTGTTGAGGGAACAGAGAAAAAAGCTGATTAAGGACCTGCACTTACGAAGGGGGTAGGCAGCTGTATATCAGGGAGTAAACCTTCTGAGAATAAAAACAGCTGGAGCTTGTTAAGGTAATTACACAGGGTAAAGGATAATGTACTGGGAACTCCTCAGAATAATCTGATTTGTGGTGAGGGGAGAGAGATAAAAGCTCATTTAGGAACGACATGAACATGCTGCGCACGTAGCTGTTTATCAGTAAATATCTCCAATGAGATTAAGAAAAGCAGTAGCTTAATAAAGTAAGTACTTCCTGGTATGGTTACTGTACTGGTAACTCCCCAAAAGAATGTGGATTGTGGTGAGGGAACAGAGAAAAAAGCTCATTTAGGACCTGCACTTACGAAGGGGTTAGGCAGCTGTATATCAGGGAGTAAACCTTCTGAGAATAAAAACAGCTGGAGCTTGTTAAGGTAATTACACAGGGGAAAGGATAATGTACTGGGAACTCCTCAGAAGAATCTCATTTGTGGTGAGGGGAGAGAGATAAAAGCTCATTTAGGAACGACATGAACATGCTGCGTAGGTAGCTGTTTATCAGTAAATGTCTCCACTGAGATTAAGAAAAGCAGTAGCTTAATAAATTAAGTACTTCCTGGTATGGTTACTGTACTGGTAACTCCCAAAAGAATCAGGATTGTGGTGAAGGAACAGAGAAAAAAGCTCATTTAAGACCTGCACTTACGAAGGGGGTAGGCAGCTGTGTAGAGGGAGTAAACATTCTGAGAATAAAAACAGCTGGAGCTTGTTAAGGTAATTACAAAGGGGAAAAGATGAAGTACTGGGAACTCCTCAGAAGAATCTGATTTGTGGTGAGGGGAGAGAGATAAAAGCTCATTTAGGAAAGACATGAACATGCTGCGTAGGTAGCTGTTTATCAGTAAATATCTACACTGAGATTAAGAAAAGCAGTAGCTTAACAAATTAAGTACTTCCTGGTATGGTTATTGTACTGGTAACAACCCAAAAGAATCAGGATTGTGGTGAGGGAACAGAGAAAAAAGCTCATTTAAGACCTGCACTTACGAAGGGGGTAGGCAGCTGTATATCAGGGAGTAAACCTTCTGAGAATAAAAACACCTGGAGCTTGTTAAGGTAATTACAAAGGGGAAAAGATGAAGTACAAGGAACTCCTCAGAAGAATCTGATTTATAGTGAGGGGAGAGAGATAAAAGCTCATTTAGGAACGACATGAACATGCTGCATACATAGCTGTTTATCAGTAAATATCTCCACTGAGATTAAGAAAAGCAGTAGCTTAATAAATTAAGTACTTCCTGCTATGGTTACTGTACTGGTAACTCCCCAAAAGAATCTGGATTGTGGTGAGGGAACAGAGAAAAAAGCTCATTTATGACCTGCACATACGAAGTGGGTAGGCAGCTGTATATCAGGGAGTAATCCTTATGGGAATAAAAACAGCTGGAGCATGTTAAGGTAATTACACAGGGGTAAGGATAATGTACTGGGAACTCCTCAGAAGAATCTGATTTGTGCTGAGGGGAGAGAGATAAAAGCTCATTTAGGAACGACATGAACATGCTGCGTAGGTAGCTGTTTATCAGTAAATATCTCCACTGAGATCAAGAAAAGCAGTAGCTTAATAAATTAAGTACTTCCTGGTATGGTTACTGTACTGGTAACTCCCCAAAAGAATCTGGATTGTGGTGAGGGAACAGAGGAAAAAGCTCATTTAGGACCTGCAATTACGAAGGGGGTAGGCAGCTGTATATCAGGGAGTAAACCTTCTGAGAATAAAAACAGCTGAAGCTTGTTAAGGTAATTACACAGGGGAAAGGATAATGTACTGGGAACTCCTCAGAAGAATCTGATTTGTGGTGAGGGGAGAGAGATAAAAGCTCATTTAGGAACGACATGAACATGCTGCGTAGGTAGCTGTTTATCAGTAAATATCTCCACTGAGATTAAGAAAAGCAGTAGCTTAATAAATTAAGTACTTCCTGGTACGGTTCCTGTACTGGTAACTCCCCAAAAGAATCTGGATTGTGGTGAGGGAACAGAGGAAAAAGCTCATTTAGGACCTGCAATTACGAATGGGGTAGGCAGCCGTATATCAGGGAGTAAACCTTCTGAGAATAAAAACAGCTGGAACTTGTTAAGGTAATTACACAGGGGAAAGGATAATGTACTGGGAACTCCTCAGAAGAATCTGATTTGTGGTGAGGGGAGTGAGATAAAAGCTCATTTAGGAACGACATGAACATGCTGCATAGGTAGCTGTTTATCAGTAAATATCTCCACTGAGATTACGAAAAGCACAGGGAAAAGGATAAAGTACTGGGAACTCCTCAGAAGAATCTGGTTTGTTGGTGAGGGGACAGAAATAAAAGCTCATTTAGGTACGACTTGAACATGCTGCGTAGGTAGCTGTTTATCAGTAAATATCTCCACTGAGATTAAGAAAAGCAGTAGCTTAATAAATTAAGTACTTCCTGGTATGGGTACTGTACTGGTAACTCCCCAAAAGAATCTGGATTGTGGTGAGGGAACAGAGAAATAAGCTCATTTAGGACCTGCACTTCCGAAGGGGGTAGGCAGCTGTATATCAGGGAGTAAACCTTCTGAGAATAAAAACAGCTGGAGCTTTTTAAGGTAATTACACAGGGGAAAGGATAATTTACTTGGAACTCCTCAGAAGAATCTGATTTGTGGTGAGGGGAGAGAGATAAAAGCTCATTTAAGAACGACATGAACATGCTGCGTAGGTAGCTGTTTATCAGTAAATATCTCCACTGAGATTAAGAAAAGCAGTAGCTTAATAAATTAAGTACTTCCTGGTATGGTTACTGTACTGGTAACTCCCGAAAAGAATCTGGATTGTTGTGAGGGAACAGAGAAAAAAGCTCATTTAGGACCTGCACTTACGAAGGGGGTAGGCAGCTGTATATCAGGGAGTAAATCTTCTGAGAATAAAAACAGCTGGAGCTTGTTAAGGTAATTACACAGGGGAAAGGATAATGTACTGGGAACTCCTCAGAAGAATCTGATTTGTGTTGAGGGGAGAGAGATAAAAGCTTATTTACGAACGACATGAACATGCTGCGTAGGTAGCTGTTTATCAGTAAATATCTCCACTGAGATTAAGAAAAGCAGTAGCTTAATAAATTAAGTACTTCCTGGTATGGTTACTGTACTGGTAACTCCCCAAAAGAATCTGGATTGTGGTGAGGGAACAGAGAAAAAAGCTCATTTAGGACCTGCACTTACGAAGGGGGTAGGAAGCTGTATATCAGGGAGTAAACCTTCTGAGAATAAAAACAGCTGGAGCTTGTTAAGGTAATTACACAGGGGAAAGGATAATGTAATGGGAACTCCTCAGAAGAATCTGATTTGTGGTGACGGGAGAGAGATAAAAGCTCATTTAGGAACGACATGAACATGCTGCGTAGGTAGCTGTTTATCAGTAAATATCTCCACTGAGATTAAGAAAAGCAGTAGCTTAATAAATTAAGTACTTCCTGGTATGGTTATGAAAGAGGCTAAACGAGCCCCCTTGAGTAGGTAGTTACCCAAACCCCTCTCCCTCCGGGACACGAGGAAAGCCATCTTGCACATTTTGACGAAACTCGGGGCTAGGCAGGGCAGATAACCACCCTCAAGGCTAGGCAGGGCAGATAACCACCCTCAAGGCTAGGCAGGGCAGATAACCACCCTCAAGGCTAGGCAGGGCAGATAACCACTCTCAGGGCTAGGCAGATAACCACCCATGATTACTGGAAAAGCCGCAAATTCCCTTTAAGGGAAGGACCAATCAGAACCCTGTAACTATGCTTCTTGCTTTTGTAAATCGCTTCTGCAAACCCCTTAACAACCCCCCACAAATCGAGCCTCGGTGCGCCATCTCCCTGCGAGGACTTGGTCGCCCGGGTACCCGCAACCCTCAATAAACCTCTTGCTGTTGCATCCATCGCGTGCCTCGCTGATCCTTGGAAAGGGGTCTCCCTAGAATAGACCACCCAAACTCGGGGGTCTTTCATCTGGGGGCTCGTCCGGGATAGGAGACCCCCACCCAGGGACCACCGACTCACCGACGGGAGGTAAGCTGGCCAGCGATCGCACTTGTCTGTGGATTTCTGTGTCTTTGTTTTTGTGTTCTGCGCTTGCGTCTGTAATAGTTAGCTAACTAGCTCTGTATCTGGCGGCTCTGTGGAGGAGCTGACGAGCTCGTACTCCCGACCGCAGCCCTGGGAGACGTCCCAGTGGTGTCTGGGGCCAAGCTGACCCATCTGTCATCCGTAGCCTGGAAAATAGTCAGTCCATTCGGGGCTGCCCCGCTAACCGAGGGTTACGTGATTTGTCAGGGAGACGAGAGATCCGGACTCTCACAGTTACAGTCTCCATTAGAAGTTTTGTTTTCGGTTTTCCGCCGAAGCCGCGCCGCGAAAGTCTGTCTTGGTCTTATCTCCCTGCTGTTCGTCTTGTCTGTCCTAGGACTCTGTGTATTTGAAATCATGGGTCAAACTGTCACTACTCCCTTAAGTTTAAAGCTGAATGGATAAGTATTTCTAATTTTGTAATTGTAATTCTTGCATTAAAAAAAAAAAAAGAAAAGGGCTCTTTTAAAACGGGCAGCCCAAAGGCAAAGGGCAGCACTGGCTTCAGAATGCCTCTAAGCTTCAGAGTTTTTTTTTTTTTTTCCAACGCAGATAAGCGCTAATTGCCATTCCAGTTTCTCTGTAGTTTTTTGTAACCATTTCCAGCAGGCCCACAGAGAAGGACAGATGATCCCTACAAGTTTGTCAAGATCTAACACTGGCCCTTAATAAGCTCCAGGTAAGAGTATGCTTAAAAACTATTTCTATGTGGACCACCTTGTTGCTTTTAATTGGAGTAAAGTGGCCTCTTGTAAGACTCATTGATCCGAAATCTGCTGTTCGAAGCCAGTCCAGGCAGAAAAAGGTCCCTGTGGGAGTCTTCTTGTCCAGCTGACCAGCAGAAGTGCTGGAAATAGTCATGAGTTGCTTTGAGGCTCAAAGTGGTAGGGTGCTAGACTTGAGCTGGAGAGCTGAGGGACAGCACTCAGGCCCTGAGTCCAAGTCCAGTGATGGACCAAGAGAAATGACAAAGGTGCATTTATACCAGCATGGAAAAGTTACTCCTGGGTCAGAGTGATTGTGCATCCAGAGGCAGTAAGCCACTGCTTGGATGGCAGAGAGGGTGTCAGATCCTAGAGTCACTGCTGTTTGGCCTTTCAAAAGTTAATCAGAAATGGGAGGTCCTAGAAGAATAGTTCATAAGCATGCCTTTTATTGCCCATGTCTGTCTACTTTGTAACTGGACTCAAAGCCCTGACTGGCAGTGAGAATTTTACAGGAACTTGCCAGTCATCTGTGATAGTGGGTAGTAAAGCTAAGCTGATACATCTCTTCAGGAAAGAAAGCTTGTAGACCTGAGATCGTGTCCTTATTGAGATCTGTTAATGGCCTGCAAAGGTACTTTAGGCACTGTTAGGTCATCAGAGATCAGTTCCCTAGCCAGTCAGGAAAATGCTTTTGCAAACTAAGATGTTAGAAGGCTACACTGCGGTAGCTCAAAAAGAAGTCTGTGTAGTTGTTAAAAGTTAAATGTTAAATGTAATTCCCAGTTTGAAGTAAAGCTCCTAATGGACATCTGATCCTGCAGCCCCTTGGTAAAGTGGAATAAAATTATAGATTCCTGGCGAGGTAAGGTCAACGTCCCTGAGTCAGCCTGAAGAAGTTACAGAAGATGGATGATCTTCGCCCATCAGGCCCCCTTTTTAGGGCCAAGGGACTAGAATTGTTTTCGGGAAGATGAGACAGGATAAATTAGGGGCATGGAAAACAGAGTTATCTGATTTAAACTTATTGCCCTGGCAAAATGACCCAAGGTCCATTAATTGCTAAAGCCGTCTTGACATTCAGTGATGTGCCAGCCTACAAAATCTAGTGTGCTTAAAAAGGAATCAGGAAAATACAAGGAAATTTGACTAAAGTTATGCCTCAGGTTAACTTAGGTTAAGCTTCTCTAACCAGTCTATGGAGAAAGTTGCAGGTAACCCAGAAGGTGTGACATTCTACTGGAACCGCTGGAAGCCACTACTACCTGATACCACCATGACCCCTACCCATTGCATTTGAGTGAAGATCAAGGAGAGTCTAACAGTCATCTGGAAGAATCTACATTTTCACCCTGTGTAGCCCTATCTTGGTAAAACAAATGGGACTCTTATCATGAGCAGCTGATTTCTGCTGGAAAGTGCTTTGGATCTGCTGAAACTAAAATTTTTGGGGGACATTCTTGAGTTGACTGGAGATAACTAGCTCTATTAAGAAAATTGGATATTGTAAGAAATTTTCAAGCAGACTGGCCTGCTACTAAAATCAAAGCATGTATGACAGGCTGGAGAGTCACTTCCAGGCAATGCCTGGAGTGGGAGTATTAAAATGTGTCCAGATGAATTAGGGTGTGACCTCAGAAGAAAGGGAGGTAACTGCCATCAGGTGTGCCAGATACCAAGGTAACTGGACAGAGATTTAAACTGTCTGGGGGCATCTTCATGGAGCCCTCCTGAGGGTGGATCTTACAGATGCCACTGGCCAACCTTAGGCACTTAAAGGCACTGGAATCAGGAAAAATCCACTCTAAAATAGTAACTCATGATAGTTGGCTCTGGTCTGGCTTTTTAGGAGCAACAGTCCCCATCAGGCTGACCCTTGCCCCACCTTTGTTTTCCCCAACAGCCTGTGGGTAGAGTCACAGTAATTTGCCTTGATGTAGCTGAGATAAACTAGATTCTACAAACCAGAGGAAGAAAAAAATGTAGACAGTTTAAAACTCTAACAACAAAGAAGCCCCAGAAACTGTAAAGAGAAAAGTTAGTATAGTAAGCCTTGGAGAATAAGAAAGGGATTTAAAAAGTCAAGTGTTACAGAATGTTCCAGTAAGTCGCTGCTGGCGTGAGGAAGTAAAAGGTGGTGTGAGTAGGGATATGTTAATAAAGAAAGACTTTAGAAAGAGAATTAGGGAAGCAAAAACATTTCCTTTAGATGAAACGGTTTTGGTATGCTAAAAGTAAGAATGACAATCCCTAGAAAGTTTGAGTATGTAGCAAATGATATCAGTATGTCTTAAAATTAAAGCATATGAATATAATCAAATTGGCTATAAGATAAATAGGTAAATGGGGTCAGAATTGGGGGTTTGATGTGAAACTTCTGTGCCTGCATCTGAGGGGTTAAGGGACTTATGTGATGTCATCTAAATGTTAACCAGAAAGATCTCATATCTTTAACTGCTTGATTCCCTCGCTGAGATGGTTTTGTAGGTAAAGCCTGGATTTGTTCATGTGTGGCCTTAGGAACAACAGGGTTGTTTGAGAGTTGGTTCACCAGGTCTCCCTGGATAACCACCCTGGTGTCAACGTTGGCTGGACCCATATAATCAGACAACAGTATGCTGCCCTTAACGAGGTTCAGGACTCTGATTTCTAGGATTAGAAATGGTTAAAGAAGAAAAGGGGGGGATGAAAGAGGCTAAAAGAGCCCCCTTGAGTAGGAAGTTACCCAAACCCCTCTTCCTCCGGGACACGAGGAAAGCCATCTTGCACATTTTGACGAAACTCAGGAGTAGGCAGGGCAGATAACCACCCTCAAGGCTAGGCAGGGCAGATAACCACCCTCAAGGCTAGGCAGGGCAGATAACCACTCTCAGGGCTAGGCAGATAACCACCCATGATTACTGGAAAAGCCGCAAATTCCCTTTAAGGGAATGACCAATCAGAACCCTGTAACTATGCTTCTTGCTTCTGTAAACCGCTTCTGCAAACCCCTTAAAAACCCCCCACAAATCGAGCCTCGGCGCGCCATCTCCCTGCGAGGACTTGGACGCCCGGGTACCAGCAACCCTCAATAAACCTCTTGCTGTTGCATCCATCGCGTGCCTCGATTATCCTTGGAAAGGGGTCTCCCTAGAAAAGACCACCCAAACTCGGGGGGCTTTCAGTTACTGTACTGGTAACTCCCCAAAAGAATCTGGATTGTGGTGAGGGAACAGAGAAAAAAGCTCATTTAGGACCTGCACTTCCGAAGGGGGTAGGCAGCTGTATATCAGGGAGTAAACCTTCTGAGAATAAAAACAGCTGGAGCTTGTTAAGGTAATTACACAGGGGAAAGGATAATGTACTGGGAACTCCTCAGAAGAATCTGATTTGTGGTGAGGGGAGAGAGATAAAAGCTCATTTAGGAACGACATGAACATGCTGCGTAGGTAGCTGTTTATCAGTAAATATCTCCACTGAGATTAATAAAATCAGTAGCTTAATAAATTAAGTACTTCCTGGTATGGTTACTGTACTGGAAACTCCCCAAAAGAATCTGGATTGTGGTGAGGGAACAGAGAAAAAAGCTCATTTAGGACCTGCACTTACGAAGGGGGTAGGCAGCTGTATATCAGGGAGTAAACCTTCTGAGAATAAAAACAGCTGGAGCTTGTTAAGGTAATTACACAGGGGAAAGGATAATGTACTGGGAACTCCTCAGAAGAATCTGATTTGTGGTGAGGGGAGAGAGATAAAAGCTCATTTAGGAACGACATGAACATGCTGCGTAGGTAGCTGTTTATCAGTAAATATCTCCACTGAGATTAAGAAAAGCAGTAGCTTAATAAATTAAGTACTTCCTTGTATGGTTACTGTACTGGTAACTCCCCAAAAGAATCTGGATTGTGGTGAGGGAACAGAGAAAAAAGCTCATTTAGGAACGACATGAACATGCTGCGTAGGTAGCTGTTTATCAGTAAATATCTCCACTGAGATTAAGAAAAGCAGTAGCTTAATAAATTAAGTACTTCCTGGTATGGTTACTGTACTAGGAACTCCCCAAAAGAACCTGGATTGTGGTGAGGGAACAGAGAAAAAAGCTGGTTTATGACCTGCACTTACGAAGGGGGTAGGCAGCTGTATATCAGGGAGTAAACCTTCTGAGAATAAAAACAGCTGGAGCTTGTTAAGGTAATTACACAGGGGAAAGGATAATGTACTGGGAACTCCTCAGAAGAATCTGATTTGTGGTGAGGGGAGAGAGATAAAAGCTCATTTAGGAACGACATGAACATGCTGCGTAGGTAGCTGTTTATCAGTAAATATCTCCACTGAGATTAAGAAAAGCAGTAGCTTAATAAATTAAGTACTTCCTGGTATGGTTACTGTACTGGTAACTCCCCAAATGAATCTGGATTGTGGTGAGGAACAGAGAAAAAAACTCATTTAGGACCTGCACTTACGAAGGGGGTAGGCAGCTGTATATCAGGGAGTAAACCTTCTGAGAATAAAAACAGCTGGAGCTTGTTAAGGTAATTACACAGGGGAAAGGATAATGTACTGGGAACTCCTCAGAAGAATCTGATTTGTGGTGAGGGGAGAGAGATAAAAGCTCATTTAGGAACGATATGAACATGCTGCGTAGTTAGCTGTTTATCAGTAAATATCTCCACTGAGATTAAGAAAAGCAGTAGCTTAATAAATTAAGTACTTCCTTGTATGGTTACTGTACTGGTAACTCCCCAAAAGAATCTGGATTGTGCTGAGGGAACAGAGAAAAAAGCTCATTTAGGAACGACATGAACATGCTGCGTAGGTAGCTGTTTATCAGTAAATATCTCCACTGAGATTAAGAAAAGCAGTAGCTTAATAAATTAAGTACTTCCTGATATGGTTACTGTACAAGTAACTCCCCAAAAGAACCTGGATTGTGGTGAGGGAACAGAGAAAAAAGCTGGTTTAGGACCTGCACTTACGGAGGGGGTAGGCAGCTGTATATCAGGGAGTAAACCTTCTGAGAATAAAAACAGCTGGAGCTTGTTAAGGTAATTACACAGGGGAAAGGATAATGTACTGGGAACTCCTCAGAAGAATCTGATTTGTGGTGAGCGGAGAGAGATAAAAGCTCATTTAGGAACGACATGAACATGCTGCGTAGGTAGCTGTTTATCAGTAAATATCTCCACTGAGATTAAGAAAAGCAGTAGCTTAATAAATTAAGTACTTCCTGGTATGGTTACTGTACTGGTAACTCCCCAAATGAATCTGGATTGTGGTGAGGGAACAGAGATAAAAGCTCATTTAGGACCTGCACTTACGAAGGGGGTAGGCAGCTGTATATCAGGGAGTAAACCTTCTGAGAATAAAAACAGCTGGAGCTTGTTAAGGTAATTACACAGGGGAAAGGATAATGTACTGGGAACTCCTCAGAAGAATCTGAATTGTGGTGAGGGGAGAGAGATAAAAGCTCATTTATGAACGACATGAACATGCTGCGTAGGTAGCTGTTTATCAGTAAATATCGCCACTGAGATTAAGAAAAGCAGTAGCTTAATAAATTAAGTACTTCCTTGTATGGTTACTGTACTGGTAACGCCCCAAATGAATCTGGATTGTGGTGAGGGAACAGAGAAAAAAGCTCATTTAGGACCTGCACTTACGAAGGGGGTAGGCAGCTGTATATCAGGGAGTAAAACTTTTGAGAATAAAAACAGCTGGAGCTTGTTAAGGTAATTACACAGGGGAAAGGATAATGTACTCGGAACTCCTCAGAAGAATCTGATTTGTGGTGAGGGGAGAGAGATAAAAGCTCATTTAGGAACGACATGAACATGCTGCGTAGGTAGCTGTTTATCAGTAAATATCTCCACTGAGATTAAGGAAAGCAGTAGCTTAATAAATTAAGTACTTCCTTGTATGGTTACTGTACTGGTAACTCCCCAAAAGAATCTGGATTGTGGTGAGGGAACAGAGAAAAAAGCTCATTTAGGAACGACATGAATATGCTGCGTAGGTAGCTGTTTATCAGTAAATATCTCCACTGAGATTAAGAAAAGCAGTAGCTTAATAAATTAAGTACTTCCTGGTATGGTTACTGTACGAGTAACTCCCCAAAAGAACCTGGATTGTGGTGAGGGAACAGAGAAAAAAGCTAGTTTAGGACCTGCACTTACCAAGGGGGTAAGCAGCTGTATATCAGGGAGTAAACCTTCTGAGAATAAAAACAGCTGGATCTTGTTAAGGTAATTACACAGGGGAAAGGATAATGTACTGGGAACTCCTCAGAAGAATCTGATTTTTGGTGAGGGGAGAGAGATAAAAGCTCATTTAGGAACGACATGAACATGCTGCATAGGTAGCTGTTTATCAGTAAATATCTCCACTGAGATTAAGAAAAGCAGCAGCTTAATAAATTAAGCACTTCCTGGTATGGTTACTGTACTGGTAATTCCCCAAATGAATCTGGATTGTGGTGAGGGAACAGAGAAAAAAGCTCATTTAGGACCTGCACTTACGAAGGGGGTAGGCAGCTGTATATCAGGGAGTAAAACTTCTGAGAATAAAAACAGCTGGAGCTTGTTAAAGTAATTACACAGGGAAAGGATAATGTACTGGGAACTCCTCAGAAGAATCTGATTTGTGGTGAGGGGAGAGAGATAAAAGCTCATTTAGGAACGACATGAACATGCTGCGTAGGTAGCTGTTTATCAGTAAATATCTCCACTGAGATTAAGAAAAGCAGTAGCTCAATAAATTAAGTACTTCCTTGTATGGTTACTGTACTGGTAACTCCCCAAAAGAATCTGGATTGTGGTGAGGGAACAGAGAAAATAGCTCATTTAGGAACGACATGAACATGCTGCGTAGGTAGCTGTTTATCAGTAAATATCTCCACTGAGATTAAGAAAAGCAGTAGCTTAATAAATTAAGTACATCCTGGTATGGTTACTGTACTAGTAACTCCCCAAAAGAACCTGGATTGTGGTGAGGGAACAGAGAAAAAAGGTGGTTTAGGACCTGCACTTACGAAGGGGGTAGGCAGCTGTATATCAGGGAGTAAACCTTCTGAGAATAAAAACAGCTGGAGCTTGTTAAGGTAATTACACAGGGGAAAGGGTAATGTACTGGGAACTCCTCAGAAGAATCTGATTTGTGGTGAGCGGAGAGAGATAAAAGCTCATTTAGGAACGACATGAACATGCTGCGTAGGTAGCTGTTTATCAGTAAATATCTCCACTGAGATTAAGAAAAGCAGTAGCTTAATAAATTAAGTACTTCCTGGTATGGTTACTGTACTGGTAACTCCCCAAATGAATCTGGATTGTGGTGAGGGAACAGAGAAAAAAGCTCATTTAGGACCTGCACTTACGAAGGGGGTAGGCAGCTGTATATCAGGGAGTAAACCTTCTGAGAATAAAAACAGCTGGAGCTTGTTAAGGTAATTACACAGGGGAAAGGATAATGTACTGGGAACTCCTCAGAAGAATCTGATTTGTGGTGAGGGGAGAGAGATAAAAGCTCATTTAGGAACGACATGAACATGCTGCGTAGGTAGCTGTTTATCAGTAAATATCTCCACTGAGATTAAGAAAATCAGTATCTTAATAAATTAAGTACTTCCTTGTGTGGTTACTGTACTGATAACTCCCCAAAAGAATCTGGATTTTGGTGAGGGGAGAGAGAAAAAAGCTCATTTAGGAACGACATGAACATGCTGCGTAGGTAGCTGTTTATCAGTAAATATCTCCACTGAGATTAAGAAAAGCAGTAGCTTAATAAATTAAGTACTTCCTTGTATTGTTACTGTACTGGTAACTCCCCAAAAGAATCTGGATTGTGGTGAGGGAACAGAGAAAAAAGCTCATTTAGGAACGACATGAACATGCTGCGTAGGTAGCTGTTTATCAGTAAATATCTCCACTGAGATTAAGAAAAGCAGTAGCTTAATAAATTAAGTACTTCCTTGTATTGTTACTGTACTGGTAACTCCCCAAAAGAATCTGGATTGTGGTGAGGGAACAGAGAAAAAAGCTCATTTAGGAACGACATGAACATGCTGCGTAGGTAGCTGTTTATCAGTAAATATCTCCACTGAGATTAAGAAAAGCAGTAGCTTAATAAATTAAGTACTTCCTGGTATGGTTACTCTACTGGAAACTCCCCAAAAGAATCTGGATTGTGGTGAGGGAACAGAGAAAAAAGCTCATTTAGGACCTGCACTTACGAAGGGGGTAGGCAGCTGTATATCAGGGAGTAAACCTTCTGAGAATAAAAACAGCTGGAGCTTGTTAAGGTAATTACACAGGGGAAAGGATAAAGTACAGGGAACTCCTCAGAAGAATCTGATTTGTGGTGAGGGGAGAGAGATAAAAGCTCATTTAGGAACGACATGAACATGCTGCGTAGGTAGCTGTTTATCAGTAAATATCTCCACTGAGATTAAGAAAAGCAGTAGCTTAATAAATTAAGTACTTCCTTGTATGGTTACTGTACTGGTAACTCCCCAAAAGAATCTGGATTGTGCTGAGGGAACAGAGAAAATAGCTCATTTAGGAACGACATGAACATGCTGCGTAGGTAGCTGTTTATCAGTATATATCTCCAATGAGATTAAGAAAAGCAGTAGCTTAATAAATTAAGTACTTCCTGGTATGGTTACTGTACTAGTAACTCCCCAAAACAACCTGGATTGTGGTGAGGGAACAGAGAAAAAAGCTGGTTTAGGACCTGCACTTACGAAGGGGGTAGGCAGCTGTATATCAGGGAGTAAACCTTCTGAGAATAAAAACAGCCTGAGCTTGTTAAGGTAATTACACAGGGGAAAGGATAATGTACTGGGAACTCCTCAGAAGAATCTGATTTGTGGTGAGGGGAGAGAGATAAAAGCTCCTTTAGGAACGACATGAACGTGCTGCCTAGGTAGCTGTTTATCAGTAAATATCTCCACTGAGATTAAGAAAAGCAGTAGCTTAATAAATTAAGTACTTCCTGATATGGTTACTGTACTGGTAACTCCAAAAATGAATCTGGATTGTGGTGAGGAAACAGAGAAAAAAGCTCATTTAAGACCTGCACTTACGAAGGGGGTAGGCAGTTGTATATCAGTGAGTAAACCTTCAGAGAATAAAAAAATCTTGAGCTTGTTAAGGTAATTACACAGGGGAAAGGATAATGTACTGGGAACTCCTCAGAAGTATCTGATTTGTGGTGGGGGAGAGAGATAAAAGCTCATTTAGGAACGACATGAACATGCTGCATACGTAGCTGTTTATCAGTAAATATCTCCACTGAGCTTAAGAAAAGCAGTAGCATAATAAATTAAGTACTTCCTCGTATGGATACTGTACTGGTAACTCCCCAAAAGAATCTGGATTGTGGTGAGGGAACAGAGAAAAAAGCTCATTTAGGATCTGCACTTACGAAGGGGGGTAGGCAGCTGTATATCAGGGAGTAAACCTTCTCAGAATAAAAACAGCTGGAGCTTGTTAAGGTAATTACACAGGGTAAAGGATAATGTACTGGGAACTCCTCAGAAGAATCTGATTTCTGGTTAGGGGAGAGGGATAAAAGTTCATTTAGGAACCACATGAACATGCTGCATACGTAGCTGTTTATTAGTAAATATCTCCACTGCGATTAAGAAAAGAAGTAGCGTAATAAATTAAGTACTTCCTTGTATGGTTACTGTACTGGTATCTCCCCAAATGAGTCTGGATTGTGGTGAGGGAACAGAGAAAAAAGCGCATTTAGGAACGACATGAACATGCTGCGTAGGTAGCTGTTTATCAGTAAATATCTCCACTGAGATTAAGAAAAGCAGTAGCTTAATAAATTAAGTACTTCCTGGTATGGTTACTGTACTGGTAACTCCCCAAAAGAATCTGGATTGTGGTGAGGGAACAGAGAAAAAAGCTCATTTAGGACCTGCACCTACGAAGGGGGTAGGCAGCTGTATATCAGGGAGTAAAACTTCTGAGAATAAAAACAGCTGGAGCTTGTTAAGGTAATTACACATGGGAAAGGATAATGTACTGGCAACTCCTCAGAAGAATCTGATTTGTGGTGAGTGGAGAGAGATAAAATCTCATTTAGGAACGACATGAACATGCTGCGTAGGTAGCTGTTTATCAGTAAATATCTCCACTGAGATTAAGAAAAGCAGTAGCTTAATAAATTAAGTACTTCCTGGTATGGTTACTGTACTGGTAACTCCCCAAAAAATCTGGATTGTGGTGAGGGAACAGAGAAAAAGCTCATTTAGGACCTGCACTTACGAAGCGGTTAGGAAGCTGTATATGAGGGAGTAATCCTTCTGAGAATAAAAACAGCTGGAGCGTTTTCAGGTAATTACACAGGGGAAAGGATAATGTACTGGGAACTCCTCAGAAGAATCTGATTTGTGGTGAGGGGAGAGAGATAAAAGCTCATTTAGGAAGGACATGAACATGCAGCGTACGTAGCTGTTTATCAGTAAATATCTCCACTGAGATTATGAAAAGCAGTAGCTTAATAAATTAAGTACTTCCTGGTATGGATACTGTACTGGTAACTCCCCAAAAGAATCTGGATTGTGGTGAGGGAACAGAGAAAAAAGCTCATTTAGGACCTGCACTTACGAAGGGGGTAGGCAGCTGTATATCAGGGAGTAAACCTTCTGAGAATAAAAACAGCTGGAGCTTGTTAAGGTAATTACACAGGGGACAGGATAATGTACTGGGAACTCCTCAGAAGAGTCTGATTTTTGGTGAGGGGAGAGAGATAAAAGCTCATTTAGGAACGACATGAACATGCTGCGTAGGTAGCTGTTTATCAGTAAATATCTCCACTGAGATTAAGAAAAGCAGTAGCTTAATAAATTAAGTACTTCCTTGTATGGTTACTGTACTGGTAACTCCCCAAAAGAATCTGGATTGTGGTGAGGGAACAGAGAAAAAAGCTCATTTAGGACCTGCACTTACGAAGGGGTTAGGCAGCTGTATATCAGGGAGTAAACCTTCTGAGAATAAAAACAGATGGAGCTTGTTAAGGTAATTACACAGAGGAAAGGATAATGTACTGGGAACTCCTCAAAAGAATCTGATTTGTGGTGAGGGTAGAGAGATAAAAGCTCATTTAGGAACGACATGAACATGCTGCGTAGGTAACTGTTTATCACTAAATATCTCCACTGAGATTAAGAAAAGCAGTAGCTTAATAAGTTAAGTACTTCCTGGTATGGTTACTGTACTGGTAACTCCCCAAAAGAATCTGGATGGTGGTGAGGGGACAGAGAAAAAAGCTCCTTTAGGACCTGCACTTACGAAGGGGTTAGGCAGCTGTATATCAGGGAGTAAACCTTCTGAGAATAAAAACAGCTGGAGCTTGTTAAGGTAATTACACAGGGGAAAGGATAATGTACTGGTAACTCCTCAGAAGAATCTGATTTGTGCTGAGTGGAGAGAGATAAAAGCTCATTTAGGAACGACATGAACATGCTGCGCAGGTAGCTGTTTATCTGTAAATATCTCCACTGAGATTAAGAAAAGCAGTAGCTTAATAAATTAAGTACTTCATGGTATGGTTACTGTAATGGTAACTCACCAAAAGAATCTGGATTGTCGTGAGGGAACAGAGAAAAAAGCTCATTTAGGACCTGCACTTACGAAGGGGGTAGGCAGCTGTATATCAGGGAGTATCGCTTCTGAGAATAAAAACAGCTGGAGCTTGTTAAGGTAATTACACAGGGGAAAGGATAATGAACTGGGAACTCCTCTGAAGAATCTGATTTGTGGTGAGGGAGAGAGATAAAAGCTCATTTAGGAACGACATGAACATGCTGCATACGTAGCTGTTTATCAGTAAATATCTCCACTGAGATTAAGAAAAGCAGTAGCTTAATAAATTAAGTGCTTCCTGGTATGGATACTGTACTGGTAACTCCCAAAAGAATCTGGATTGTGGTGAGGTAACAGAGAAAAAAGCTCATTTAGGAACGACATGAACATGCTGCATAGGTAGCTGTTTATCAGTAAATATCTCCACTGAGATTAAGAAAAGGAGTAGCTTAATAAATTAAGTACTTCCTGGTATGGTTACTGTACTGGTAACTCCCCAAAAGAATCTGGATTGTGGTGAGGGAACAGAGAAAAAAGCTCATTTAGGACCTGCACTTACGAAGGGGGTAGGCAGCTGTCTATCAGGGAGTATCGCTTCTGAGAATAAAAACAGCTGGTGCTTGTTAAGGTAATTAGACAGGGGAAAGGATAATGTACTGGTAACTCCTCAGAAGAATCTGATTTGTGGTGAGGGGAGAGAGATAAAAGCTCATTTAGGAACGACATGAACATGCTGCGTAGGTAGCTGTTAATCAGTAAATATCTCACCTGAAATTAAGAAAAGCAGTAGCTTAATAAATTAAGTACTTCCTGGAATGGTTCCTGTAGTGGTAAGTCCCCAAAAGAATCTGGATTGTGGTGAGGGAACAGAGAAAAAAGCTCATTTAGGACCTGCACTTACGAAGGGGGTAGGCAGCTGTATATCAGGGAGTAACCCTTCTGAGAATAAAAACAGCTGGAGCTTGTTAAGGTAATTACACAGGGGAAAGGATAATGTACTGGGAATTCCTCAGAAGAATCTGATTTGTGGTGAGGGGAGAGAGATAAAAGCTCATTTATGAACGACATGAACATGCTGCGTACGTAGCTGTTTATCAGTAAATATCTCCACTAAGATTAAGAAAAGCAGTAGCTTAATACATTAAGTACTTCCTGGTATGGTTACTGTACTGGTAACTCCCCAAAAGAATCTGGATTGTGTTGAGGGAACAGAGAAAAAGGCTCATATAGGACCTGCACTTACGAAGGGGGTAGGCAGCTGTATATCAGGGAGTAAACCTTCTGAGAATAAAAACAGCTGGAGCTTGTTAAGGTAATTACACGGGGAAAGGATAATGTACGGTGAACTCCTCAGAAGAATCTGATTTGTGGTGAAGGGAGAGAAATAAAATCTCATTTAGAAACGACATGTACATGCTGCGTAGGTAGCTGTTTATCAGTAAATATCTCCAATGAGATTAAGAAAAGCAGTAGCTTAATAAATTAAGTACTTCCTTGTATGGTTACTGTACTGGTAACTCCCCAAAATAATCTGGATTGTGGTGAGGGAACAGAGAAAAAAGCTCATTTAGGACCTGCACTTACGAAGGGGGTAGGCAGCTGTATATCAGGGAGTAAACCTTGTGAGAATAAAAACAGCTGGAGCTTTTTAAGGTAATTACACAGGGGAAAGGATAATGTACTGGGAACTCCTCAGAAGAATCTGATTTGTGGTGAGGGGAGAGAGATAAAAGCTTATTTAGGAACGACATGAACATGCTGCGTAGGTAGCTGTTTATCAGGAAATGTCTAAACTGAGATTAAGAAAAGCAGTAGCTTAATAAATTAAGTACTTCCTGGTATGGTTACTCTACTGGTAACTCCCCAAAAGAATCTGGATTGTGGTGAGGGAACAGAGAAAACAGCTCATTTAGGACCTGCACTTACGAAGGGGGTAGGCAGCTGTATATCAGGGAGTAAACCTTCTGAGAATAAAAACAGCTGGACCTTGTTAAGGTAATTACACAGGGGAAAGGATAATGTACTGGGAACTCCTCAGAAGAATCTGATTTGTGGTGAGGCGAGAGAGATAAAAGCTTATTTAGGAACGACATGAACATGCTGCGTACCTAGCTGCTTATCAGTAAATATCTCCACTGAGATTAAGAAAAGCTGTAGCTTAATCAATTAAGTACTTCCTGCTATGGATACTGTACTGGTAACTCCCGAAAAGAATCTGGATTGTGGTGAGCGAACAGAGAGAAAAGCTCATTTAGGACCTGCACTTACGAAGGGGGTAGGCAGCTGTATATCAGGGAGTAAACCTTCTGAGAATAAAAACAGCTGGAGCTTGTTAAGGTAATTACACAGGGGAAAGGATAATGTACGGGGAACTCCTCAGAAGAATCTGATTTGTGGTGAAGGGAGAGAGATAAAAGCTCATTTAGGAACGACATGAACATGCTGCGTAGGTAGCTGTTTATCAGTAAATATCTCCACTGAGATTAAGAAAAGCAGTAGCTTAATAAATTAAGTACTTCCTTGTATGGTTACTGTACTGGTAACTCCCCAAAAGAATCTGGATTGTGGTGAGGGAACAGAGAAAAAAGCTCATTTAGGACCTGCACTTACGAAGGGGGTAGGCAGCTGTATATCAGGGAGTAAACCTTCTGAGAATAAAAACAGCTGGAGCTTGTTAAGGTAATTACACAGGGGAAAGGATAATGTACTGGGAACTCCTCAGAAGAATCTGATTTGTGGTGAGGGGAGAGAGATATAAGCTCATTTAGGAACGACATGAACATGTTGGGTAGGTAGCTGTTTATCATTAAATATCTCTACTGAGATTAAGAAAAGCAGTAGCTTAATAAATTAAGTACTTCCTGGTATGGTTACTGTACTGGTAACTCCAAAAATGAATCTGGATTGTGGTGAGGAAACAGAGAAAAAAGCTCATTTAAGACCTGCACTTACGAAGGGGGTAGGCAGTTGTATATCAGTGAGTAAACCTTCAGAGAATAAAAAAATCTTGAGCTTGTTAAGGTAATTACACAGGGGAAAGGATAATGTACTGGGAACTCCTCAGAAGAATCTGATTTGTGGTGGGGGAGAGAGATAAAAGCTCATTTAGGAACGACATGAACATGCTGCATACGTAGCTGTTTATCAGTAAATATCTCCACTGAGCTTAAGAAAAGCAGTAGCATAATAAATTAAGTACTTCCTCGTATGGATACTGTACTGGTAACTCCCCAAAAGAATCTGGATTGTGGTGAGGGAACAGAGAAAAAAGCTCATTTAGGATCTGCACTTACGAAGGGGGGTAGGCAGCTGTATATCAGGGAGTAAACCTTCTCAGAATAAAAACAGCTGGAGCTTGTTAAGGTAATTACACAGGGTAAAGGATAATGTACTGGGAACTCCTCAGAAGAATCTGATTTCTGGTTAGGGGAGAGGGATAAAAGTTCATTTAGGAACCACATGAACATGCTGCATACGTAGCTGTTTATCAGTAAATATCTCCACTGCGATTAAGAAAAGAAGTAGCGTAATAAATTAAGTACTTCCATGTATGGTTACTGTACTGGTATCTCCCCAAATGAGTCTGGATTGTGGTGAGGGAACAGAGAAAAAAGCGCATTTAGGAACGACATGAACATGCTGCGTAGGTAGCTGTTTATCAGTAAATATCTCCACTGAGATTAAGAAAAGCAGTAGCTTAATAAATTAAGTACTTCCTGGTATGGTTACTGTACTGGTAACTCCCCAAAAGAATCTGGATTGTGGTGAGGGAACAGAGAAAAAAGCTCATTTAGGACCTGCACCTACGAAGGGGGTAGGCAGCTGTATATCAGGGAGTAAAACTTCTGAGAATAAAAACAGCTGGAGCTTGTTAAGGTAATTACACATGGGAAAGGATAATGTACTGGCAACTCCTCAGAAGAATCTGATTTGTGGTGAGTGGAGAGAGATAAAATCTCATTTAGGAACGACATGAACATGCTGCGTAGGTAGCTGTTTATCAGTAAATATCTCCACTGAGATTAAGAAAAGCAGTAGCTTAATAAATTAAGTACTTCCTGGTATGGTTACTGTACTGGTAACTCCCCAAAAAATCTGGATTGTGGTGAGGGAACAGAGAAAAAGCTCATTTAGGACCTGCACTTACGAAGCGGTTAGGAAGCTGTATATGAGGGAGTAATCCTTCTGAGAATAAAAACAGCTGGAGCGTTTTCAGGTAATTACACAGGGGAAAGGATAATGTACTGGGAACTCCTCAGAAGAATCTGATTTGTGGTGAGGGGAGAGAGATAAAAGCTCATTTAGGAAGGACATGAACATGCAGCGTACGTAGCTGTTTATCAGTAAATATCTCCACTGAGATTATGAAAAGCAGTAGCTTAATAAATTAAGTACTTCCTGGTATGGATACTGTACTGGTAACTCCCCAAAAGAATCTGGATTGTGGTGAGGGAACAGAGAAAAAAGCTCATTTAGGACCTGCACTTACGAAGGGGGTAGGCAGCTGTATATCAGGGAGTAAACCTTCTGAGAATAAAAACAGCTGGAGCTTGTTAAGGCAATTACACATGGGAAAGGATAATGTACTGGGAACTCCTCAGAAGAATCTGATTTGTGGTGAGGGGAGAGAGATAAAAGCTCATTTAGGAACGACATGAACATGCTGCATACGTAGCTGTGTATCAGCAAATATCTCCACTCAGATTAAGAAAAACAGTAGCTTAATAAATTAAATACTTCCTGGTATGGATACTGTTCTGGTAACTCCACAAAAGAATCTGGATTGTGGTGAGGGAACAGAGAAAAAAGCTCATTTAGGACCTGCACTTACGAAGGGGGTAGGCAGCTGTATATCAGGGAGTAAACCTTCTGAGAATAAAAACAGCTGGAGCTTGTTAAGGTAATTACACAGGGGACAGGATAATGTACTGGGAACTCCTCAGAAGAGTCTGATTTTTGGTGAGGGGAGAGAGAAAAAAGCTCATTTAGGAACGACATGAACATGCTGCGTAGGTAGCTGTTTATCAGTAATTATCTCCGCTGAGATTTAGAAAAGCAGTAGCTTAATAAATTAAGTACTTCCTGGTATGGTTACTGTACTGGTAACTCCCCAAAAGAATCTGGATTGTGGTGAGGGAACAGAGAAAAAAGCTCATTTAGGACCTGCACTTACGAAGGGGGTAGGCAGCTGTATATCAGGGAGTAAAACTTCTGAGAATAAAAACAGCTGGAGCTTGTTAAGGTAATTACACTGGGGAAAGGATAATGTACTGGGAACTCCTCAGAAGAATCTGATTTTTGGTGAGGGGAGAGAGAAAAAAGCTCATTTAGGAACGACATGAACATGCTGCGTATGTAGCTGTTTATCAGTAAATATCTCCACTGAGATTAAGAAAAGCAGTAGCTTAATAAATTAAGTACTTCCTGCTATGGATACTGTACTGGTAACTCCCCAAAAGAATCTGGATTGTGGTGAGGGAACAGAGAGAAAAGCTCATTTAGGACCTGCACTTACGAAGGGGGTAGGCAGCTGTATATCACGGAGTAAACCTTCTGAGAATAAAAACAGCTGGAGCTTGTTAGGGTAATTACACAGGGGAAAGGATAATGTACTGGGAACTCCTCAGAAGAATCTGATTTGTGGTGAGGGGAGAGAGATAAAAGCTCATTTAGGAACGACATGAACATGCTGCGTAGGTAGCTGTTTATCAGTAAATATCTCCACTGAGATTAAGAAAAGCAGTAGCTTAATAAATTAAGTACTTCCTTGTATGGTTACTGTACTGGTAACTCCCCAAAAGAATCTGGATTGTGGTGAGGGAACAGAGAAAAAAGCTCATTTAGGACCTGCACTTACGAAGGGGTTAGGCAGCTGTATATCAGGGAGTAAACCTTCTGAGAATAAAAACAGATGGAGCTTGTTAAGGTAATTACACAGGGGAAAGGATAATGTACTGGGAACTCCTCAAAAGAATCTGATTTGTGGTGAGGGTAGAGAGATAAAAGCTCATTTAGGAACGACATGAACATGCTGCGTAGGTAACTGTTTATCACTAAATATCTCCACTGAGATTAAGAAAAGCAGTAGCTTAATAAGTTAAGTACTTCCTGGTATGGTTACTGTACTGGTAACTCCCCAAAAGAATCTGGATTGTGGTGAGGGGACAGAGAAAAAAGCTCCTTTAGGACCTGCACTTACGAAGGGGTTAGGCAGCTGTATATCAGGGAGTAAACCTTCTGAGAATAAAAACAGCTGGAGCTTGTTAAGGTAATTACACAGGGGAAAGGATAATGTACTGGTAACTCCTCAGAAGAATCTGATTTGTGCTGAGTGGAGAGAGATAAAAGCTCATTTAGGAACGACATGAACATGCTGCGCAGGTAGCTGTTTATCTTTAAATATCTCCACTGAGATTAAGAAAAGCAGTAGCTTAATAAATTAAGTACTTCCTGGTATGGTTACTGTAATGGTAACTCACCAAAAGAATCTGGATTGTCGTGAGGGAAAAGAGAAAAAAGCTCATTTAGGACCTGCACTTACGAAGGGGGTAGGCAGCTGTATATCAGGGAGTATCGCTTCTGAGAATAAAAACAGCTGGAGCTTGTTAAGGTAATTACACAGGGGAAAGTTTAATGAACTGGGAACTCCTCTGAAGAATCTGATTTGTGGTGAGGGGAGAGAGATAAAAGCTCATTTAGGAACGACATGAACATGCTGCATACGTAGCTGTTTATCAGTAAATATCTCCACTGAGATTAAGAAAAGCAGTAGCTTAATAAATTAAGTGCTTCCTGGTATGGATACTGTACTGGTAACTCCCCAAAAGAATCTGGATTGTGGTGAGGTAACAGAGAAAAAAGCTCATTTAGGAACGACATGAACATGCTGCATAGGTAGCTGTTTATCAGTAAATATCTCCACTGAGATTAAGAAAAGGAGTAGCTTAATAAATTAAGTACTTCCTGGTATGGTTACTGTACTGGTAACTCCCCAAAAGAATCTGGATTGTGGTGAGGGAACAGAGAAAAAAGCTCATTTAGGACCTGCACTTACGAAGGGGGTAGGCAGCTGTATATCAGGGAGTATCGCTTCTGAGAATAAAAACAGCTGGTGCTTGTTAAGGTAATTAGACAGGGGAAAGGATAATGTACTGGTAACTCCTCAGAAGAATCTGATTTGTGGTGAGTGGAGAGAGATAAAAGCTCATTTAGGAACGACATGAACATGCTGCGTAGGTAGCTGTTAATCAGTAAATATCTCACCTGAAATTAAGAAAAGCAGTAGCTTAATAAATTAAGTACTTCCTGGAATGGTTCCTGTAGTGGTAAGTCCCCAAAAGAATCTGGATTGTGGTGAGGGAACAGAGAAAAAAGCTCATTTAGGACCTGCACCTACGAAGGGGGTAGGCAGCTGTATATCAGGGAGTAACCCTTCTGAGAATAAAAACAGCTGGAGCTTGTTAAGGTAATTACACATGGGAAAGGATAATGTACTGGCAACTCCTCAGAAGAATCTGATTTGTGGTGAGTGGAGAGAGATAAAATCTCATTTAGGAACGACATGAACATGCTGCGTAGGTAGCTGTTTATCAGTAAATATCTCCACTGAGATTAAGAAAAGCAGTAGCTTAATAAATTAAGTACTTCCTGGTATGGTTACTGTACTGGTAACTCCCCAAAAAATCTGGATTGTGGTGAGGGAACAGAGAAAAAGCTCATTTAGGACCTGCACTTACGAAGCGGTTAGGAAGCTGTATATGAGGGAGTAATCCTTCTGAGAATAAAAACAGCTGGAGCGTTTTCAGGTAATTACACAGGGGAAAGGATAATGTACTGGGAACTCCTCAGAAGAATCTGATTTGTGGTGAGGGGAGAGAGATAAAAGCTCATTTAGGAAGGACATGAACATGCAGCGTACGTAGCTGTTTATCAGTAAATATCTCCACTGAGATTATGAAAAGCAGTAGCTTAATAAATTAAGTACTTCCTGGTATGGATACTGTACTGGTAACTCCCCAAAAGAATCTGGATTGTGGTGAGGGAACAGAGAAAAAAGCTCATTTAGGACCTGCACTTACGAAGGGGGTAGGCAGCTGTATATCAGGGAGTAAACCTTCTGAGAATAAAAACAGCTGGAGCTTGTTAAGGCAATTACACATGGGAAAGGATAATGTACTGGG
>NW_025957024.1:0-68894 GCF_023159225.1 Perognathus longimembris pacificus
AAATCTTAACTATTCTCTGAGTGTGGATGTGTATGGAAAGTTATGGTGAAGATTTTTGTGCCATTTATGTGCTTTGGTAATACGCTTCCATGTCTGCAGCATATGGGACGTATTCTGAGCTCAGGTACCAAATGTTGGTTTGCAGATTTTTTGGATATTTGTATGTGTCTTTGACTTTGCTGTCAGAATATTTTTCTATGTCAAAGCACAGTATAGTGTGTAGAGTCAACCAGAAGGACACATTTTCATGGAGGTGTGTAAACCTCTCTGGTATTACCAGTGTTCTTGATCGTGTATGACTATGCATGTTTGTGTGTATGAATGAGTGTAACAACCGAGTGATTCCTTGCAACTACAGTAGTGAAGAATGTTAGCCAAACACTCATCAAATGTTGCACATGGGCCTGCCACTGCTATTGCCTCATTCTCACTAGACAAGACAAAGAAATTTCATCATGAGAGAGAAACAATGTTTCAAGGTTGTAAGTGTCTACAGATTATCTGAATTCATATCTGGAATAACTGGAATAATCCCCCTCAATCTTTTCAGAATACCAAACATGAATGCAATAACTTAATATTTGTCTGCAAAACCAACTGAGAAAGGTTATATGATGAATGAAAACTCCTTGTCTGGTCAAGAGGAACCAATTATTGTCCTGCTGCTGACTTCAGTCATGTTGTTGAAGAGTGGGATGCATAGACCAGGCCATGGTTCATTGTCCTCGCTGTTTATAGGTCTGTGGTGAAAAAGAACATCCTAAAGGGATAATGGAGAAGCCATTGGTCAAGATAAGATATTCATGTGGCCTTCAAGGACAAAATATTAGGAGATATATACACAGAAAGAGAGAGAGAGAAAGAGAGAGAGAGGAGATAAATGTGTGTTTCTATGTGGCTAGTCAAGAACATAAAATCTCCTCGTGGGCATATCTCCAGTCACAAAATTCTTTCCGTTAGGCCTAAACTTCTAGTTTCTACCACTTCCTACTAGTAGAGTACTTTGAGTTATAAATGTATGGAAGTACAAATTCATATAGGAAATTGGGCTCTCATGCTTCATCATGAAGGTGAGATGAAGAGACATGAATTGGTAGGCAAAGGCAGGCACCAGTAGTGGTCAACAGGAAGAATGAGTAAAGCAAAACAAAGAAGGCCAGTTGAAAAGAAAGAGAAACATGGAAATTGACTTAGAGAGCACAGGGAAGCTGAAAGCAGAAGACAATAAATGCACTAAAACCAAATAGCACATAACAAAGAAGACAACACAAAACAGAAACCAGATGTTCAGCCATAATTTTAATTTCTCCCATGTAATCATTAGCAATAACACCTGGATAAACAACCATGCCTTTCATAGTCCAGCTGGACCTGCTCAACACCAACCCTACTGTCCCATGAGGCAAAGGCTTGACAAACTATCATTTAGCCCCTGTCTGATCTTAAATAACTTATCTGTCCTTGCCCCAGAAGTAGGAAGCTTCCTCCAGGCTTTAGTTGCACATTCATTAATTTGTCCATAAGCAATTTCTGGGCAATTAATTTGTTGTTGAACATCAGAATATCTACCTGCAACCACCAGCATGTCATAGGCTAGAGATATGTTGCTGCGGTTATTGTATTTTGCCACCTCATCAGACCTTTCCATCCATTCTGCAGTCTATAACAAATAATATCCCCCATTGAGGCAAGCCTGAGCAATTGTCTTCCAATCCTCTGGGCACAATATCTGGTGAGCCAAACTATCAATCAAGGATAACGTGAAAGGAGCAGTTGCCCCATATATCATAGTAGAACTCATAATTTCTTTCAATTCCTTAAAACGTGAAATACCATATTACCGGTTGCTTTCGTTTTCTAAGACAGGAAAAAGTTGGAAATACCCTCCCTTTTCTCCGTTGCAGTCAATATAGCCTTTTGACCTGCAGACATAGGTGGAGGAGTCTGAATTAGGAGCAGTGGGCATTTACCTTCCCCATTTATCACAGGGCTGGGCATGGCTCGGTGCCCTGGAGGGTCTTTGTCTTTGTTACACAGAGTGTCAAAAGACTAACACTGAATTTTTATACTTCTAACACTCTCACACTCTGATGGACAGCCCTGTTCCACTGCAATTGATACACAGATTTGCTTATTGTTCTTCTCACACAATAATTTTATAGAAACAATTTCAATCTGGTGATCAGTATCCAGACTCTTTCTAATCATTTTCCAAACAGAAAATGTCAATGTTTTCCTCTAATTTTTATGTTTCTTTTTAATTCTCGGGTAAACTTTTGCCATACCCCAAGTCCACTGTTCCTTCCTCCAGGAACCAGGGGCAGAGATTCTGTACAACTTCCTCTAGCCCCTTTGAACTAATCTTACAGCTCTTTTTCCTCAGGATGGTCCTATGTGCCCTCAGAAACACTCGTGTTTCGCACTCATTTTACATCTCCTTCCTTTTTCCTTTTACTTATTCTTTTTCTCTTTCTATTTCCTTCACTTCAGCCCCCCCACCCCCACCACCGCTACTACACTTCTTGGTCCCTTTACCTGCTTGCTTCTCTGTGCGAGAAGTCCTTGCGATGATTTCCTCTGGTCCTTGTTCGGGCAACAGTTGCCGGGCGTCAGCCACAGCTTAAGCAAGGATTCCAAGTGGCAAGGGGATTGATGATGAAGGAGACACAGAGAGGCTGATGACACAACTCTGTTTATATCAGCAAACCCTTTAGTTTCATACATCTTCTATATTTCTCATAAGTTTGCATAAGTGTCTTATATTTTGCAGGTGGTGGGTCTGCTGTCACCCTCCATCCAAGCTAGTTTAGGTACTTGCTGTGGTTTTCAGGTAGGAGTTGGTTGTTCTCTGTAACTGGGTGTTGCTAGTCAGTCTGTCTGGGAACCGTGCTTTCTCCCAGTCTGTTTGCAGAGGTGCGTTTTCGGCTCACTAGGAGCTTCTCTCTGCTTTTTATTTTATTTTTATCTTTTAGAAACTCCTACATCCACCTAAGCTGCAGATCTGCAGGGGGGCAGGCCTACCTCTTGCTGTGTTTTTCATCCCAGTTATGATCTACCAGCTCACCAGTGTAAGACTGCCTGGCAAAATAACTGAAACAACAGCAATAAAGCTCAACACACACTCACAACAGAGGAAGTTGACAGGGGAATGGCTCCAGAGCACTCCTGCTCATGTCCACAAGATTACAGCACAGAGTTTGTTTCCCAGAGTGCTAAGCTATTGCTAGGAAGTTATGACCTCGTTTTCCACTGGGTGACACAAGAGAGCCACAGAAATTAGCAATGCTTTTGCTGTGGTTTATGGTTGTTTTGTCCCTGAGACTCATTTCAGGGTAAGCACCAAAAACAAGCCATAAGGAGAACTGTGGCTCAAGTGGGAGAGCATTAGCCTTGAGCACAAAAGTTCAGAAACAGCACACAGATGTTGAATTCAAGCCCCAAGTCTGCCATATGTACCCAAAAAAAGATCACAAATAAATATCAGGATGCATTTTAGTGGATAGAAAATGGCATGGTGATTTTTACAAATTTATTAACTGCTACTTTATACAAAATTTCTTTAAACTCAGTGCCTCTGGATAAGCATCTTGATAACTACATCCTTTAGGATGCAGTTTGAAATTTTAAACATGTGTGATCTCCAGTTTTTCTAACTGTCTCTAACCAGGACACATACTTACAACAAAATACTCTATCTCCTCCATTAACTTAACAAGTGTAGCCAAGAACCACGAGGATATGAACAAGGCTGAGAAAAAGCAAATTTTCAAGTATTGTTTGTAAGCATCATAAATACGTGAGTCATATGCCACCATACCACTGTATGAGTCAATGTCTCACAAACCTTTTCCCAGGTTATCTTCCATTTTTTTCTTGATCAAAACGGAGTTGTGGGGACTGGGGATATGGCCTGGTGGCAAGAGTGTTTGCCTTGTATACATGAGGCCTTGGGGTCGATTCCTCAGCACCACATATACAGAAAATGGCCAGAAGGGGCGCTATGGCTCAATTGGCAGAGTGCTATCCTTGAGCAAAAAGAAGCCAGGGGCAGTGCTCAGGCCCTGCGTTCACGGCCTATTACTGGCCAAAAAAAAAAAAAAACCAAAATGGAGTTGTGCTCACACTAGCAGTTATAGAACGCATGTTTCTTGTATAATATTTGCAAGTTTGATCAGGATTTTGAAATGAAAAGTACACCATAAATTTATTTCATTTAATACGTTAGCTGATTTAGAGAAGACCTTTAGATAAAACATTTAGTAATAGTAGTAAAGCCAGCACCTCTCAAAGAATATTTGATCAATAGATCATCAACCATTGTTTGATCAAATCAAGGCCAAATTTCCTCGGTAAGGGATCACCTTGTCACATCCCTGATCTCAGTCAATATCCATCCTATCCATATCAACTAGCTCCGAAAGGATAAATTGTTGGGGATTCATTTTGGCCTTAAGGGGGAAGGGCGAGGAGAACGCTCCCGAGACGCCGCCTTCCTCCAGCCCTGGGACAGTGTGGAAGTGAGCCACACCTATCTCCTTCTGGGTCCGGAACTAGAATGGGTAGCTTTGAGACCATCCCCCACCTCGTGCCAGTGAGCACGTGTGCTCTCCTTTTGCGTGCTTTGCTCAGAGGGCAGTACTATGGGAAGTGACGCTAGTCCATGAGGGAGGTCCTTGGGAGCTGCCCTTGGATGGACAAGCTCGCCATCCTATCGCCAGCTCAGGCTCAATCCTTGTCATCACTACTATATTACTGTGAGCCCCTCCTGATTAAATTGGATTGCTCTCTGAAGCGTCTCCGAGGTCCGTCTGCACCTGGCTTCCTTGGTGGGTAAGGAGGGAGGAAAAGGGGATATCGTTCAGCCACATGCACCTTAGTCTAGCCCGTATCCCTTTGCTCCACCTTGGCTGCCCGCTGGTCAGGTGCCCAGAGGAGAGAGTGAAAAGGGGAGCACTGATAAGGGAGCAAGCTCCCCACACCAGGGGAGGTAAATCTAGTGCAGCAACAAATGACAGCTTTTGTAGCTGAAGCATATACTCATTGTCATCTAGCAGGAAAGAACTGCAGTTGAGATCTCAGCCAATATATTTGATTATATGGCACCCGTGCTAGGAACTACGCCATACTCTCCGATGGTTACCATTCAATATTGTGTAATTTTGCTATTTCACACTCTAAACCTAAATCAATGAATCTTCAAAGAAATACACAAACATCCCACATACATATACACACTATTTTGTTAACCAGTGCCTTGATCTATGTAAATTCAATAATCATCCTTTGTTGTTGTTGTTTTTCAAATTTTTATTATCAAAATGATATATAGAGTGGTTACAGTTTCATAAGTTAGGCATTGGATACATTTCTTGTACTGTTTGTTACCTTGGCCCTCATACTTTCCCCCTTTCTCCTTTCCCTCCCCCCCCCAATGAGGTGATCAGTTCACTTACACCAAACAGTTTGCCAAGTATTGCTTTTGCAGTTGTTTGATTTTTTTTTACCCTGTGTCTCTCAATTTTGGTATTCCTTTCCAATTTCCTAGTTCTAATGCCAGTATACGTGGTTTCCATTGTACTCAGATAAGATTACAGAGATACTGTAGGTACAACCAAAGGAACGTGATACAAGAACATCATCAATAATCAAAGGTACATATACAGATGGGACGTTGAAAGTAGTTACAACTGTGATATAACAATCGTTTCCGTAAGATGGAGTTCAATTCACTTAGCATCATCTTATGTGTTCATAAGGGTATAGCTATTGGGCTCTTGTGATCCTCTGCTATGACTTGCCTAAACCTGTACTAATTATTCCCAATAAGGGAGACCATAGAGTCCATGTTTCTTAAGGTCTGGCTCACTTCACTTAGTATAATTGTTTTTCCAAGTCCTTCCATTTCCTTACAAATGGGACAATGTCATTCTTTCTGATACAGGCATACAATTCCATTGCGTATATGTACCACATTTTCCTGATCCATTCGTCTACTGAGGGGCATCTGGGTTGGTTCCAGATTCTAGCTATGACAAATTGCGCTGTGATGAACATTGTTGTGCTGGTGGCCTTAATGTGATTTTGTTTGGTTTTTGGGGCTGCTGGGTCATGGGGGAGCTCTATATTTCGCCTTCTGAGGAATCTCCATACTTCTTGCCAGAGTGGCTGACCCAGTTTACATTCCCACCAACAATGAAGTAGGCTTCCCTTTTGGCCACATCCCCTCCAACAATTGTTATTGTTAGTTTTCTTGATATATAACATTCTTACTGGGGTGAGATGGAATCTCTATGTTGCTTTGATTTGCATTTCTTTTATGGCCAGTGATGTAGAGCACTTTTGCATATGTCTCTTGGCCATTCTCAAATCCTCATCAGAGAAGCCTCTTTGTAAATCTTTAACCCACTTGATGAGGGGGCTATTGGTTCTTTGCGGTTTTGTTTTGGAGGAAGGTAATTTTTTTAGTTCTGCATTTATTTGAGATATGAGGCCTTTGTCTGTTAAATGGCCGGTAAAGATCTTCTCCCAGTCTGTGGGCTTTCTGTTTATCTTGCGAGCTATGAACTTTGCCGTGCAGAAGCTCTGCAGTTTGATGCAGTCTCATTTGCCCAACCTTTCTTTGATTTGTAGCCTTTCTGGGTCTTTGTAAAGGAAGTACCGTCCTGCGCCAAGGAGCCCAAGTGTTTCTCCTAGTCCTTCCTTTAGTGTTTTCAGGGTGTTTGATTTGTTTCGACGTCTTTAATCCATTTAGAATTGATTTTGGTGCAGGGTGATATATAAGGATCTAGTTTTAGTTTGTTGTATGTGTTGAGCCAGTTTTGCCAGCACCATTTGTTAAAGAGGCTATCTTTCTTCCAAACTATTGTTTTAGCCCCTTTATCAAAGATTAAGTAGGCATAGTTCTGTGGGTTCATTTCTGGGTATTCAATTCTGTTCCATTGGTCTTCAGGGCAATTCGGTGCCAATACCAAGCTTTTTTTTATTACTATAGCTTTATAATACAGCTTGAAGTTGGGTATTGTAATTCCTCCAGCACTGTTCTTTCTGCTTAGGATTTTTTTTTTTTGCTATTGTTGGTCTTTTATGGTTCCATATGAATTTCTGGATTGCTTCCTCTATTTCATTAAAAAGTGGTGTTGGGATATTAATGGGTATTGCCTTGAATTTGTAGATAGCCTTTGGCAATATTGCCATTTTGATTATATTAATCCTCCCAATCCAGGAGCATGGGAGGTTTTTCCATTTCCTTAGTTCGGACGTAATTTCGTTTTTCAAGCTTTTAAAATTCTCCTCAAAGAGGTCTTTCACTTCTTTGGTTAACGTTATTTCTAGGTATTTTTTGTTTTGGGGGGCTATTGCAATAGGAGTTGCTTTCCTGATTTCCGCCTAGGTTTTCAGGTCATTAGCACAGAGAAAGGCCGTTGATTCCTGAGGATTTATTTTATACCCTGCAACTCTGCCAAAGTTTTGGATCAGCTCTAGTAGCTTGGGGGTAGAATCTATGGGATTCTTTAGGTATAGGATCATGGATCATATCATCTGCGAAGAGAGAAGGTTTAACTTCATCTTTTCCTTTTTGGATCCCCTTTATATTTCCTTCTTGCCTAATGGTAGATATTTTGAATGGTTATATCTTCCTGTAGGAGATATCCCTTTACTAGTATGTAGTAACCTTCTTTGTCTCTTCTTACCTTTTTTAATTTGAAATCAATTTTCTCTGATACTAGGATTGCAACTCCAGCCTGCTTATGGGGGCCATTTGCTTGATAGATTAGTTTCCAGCCTTTCACTCTTAGAAGATGTTTACTTTTGCTGGATAGATGTGTCTCTTGGAGGCAGCACAAAGATGGATCTTGATTTTTGATCCAACTTATGAGCCTATGTTGTTTGATTGGAGGATAAAGTCCATTAATGTTGAGAGTTAGAATTGGAGATGATCGTTTGTTCCTTTCATTGTCACTATCTTGTTAAAAGCTGTGTCTTCCCATTTCTTGATCTGATGTTTACTATTTAGGGTGCATTTCTCTGTCTGTATTGGGATCTTGATTATTTTCCCCGTATAGTACATCTTTAAGGATTTTTTGCAAAGCTCGTTTGGTGGAGATATATTGTTTCAGTTTTTCCTTACTATGGAAGACTTTTATTTGACCTTCGGCTATGAATGAGAATTTGGCTGGGTACAGTATCCTTGGTCGGTGGTTATTTTTATTTTGTGTTTGGTAGACCTCATTCCAGGCTCTCCTTGTTTTCATGGTCTCTGCTGAGAAGCCTGGGGTAATTCTGATTGCTTTTCATTTATATGTGATTGTTTTCGTCTCCCTAACAGCTTTAAGGATTCTTTCCTTTGACTCTACTGATCCTGTTTTGATCACAATGTGTCGGTGGGATGTCGTATTCTGGTCCGCTCGGTTTGGGGTTCTAAATGCTTCTTGTGTCTGTATAGGCCTTTCCTTCTTGATATTTGGGAAGTTTTCAGCTAATATTCTGTTAAATAGGTTGCCTATCCCACTAACTTCTTTCTCCAAGTTTTCCCCAATACCTATTATCCTTAAATTGGGCTTCCTGATCGTGTCTTCAATCTCCTGCAGTGATCTGTAGTGATCTGTTTTGTTGATTGGACTAGACTTGTATTGATTTTTGATCTTTCTCCATAGATTCTAGGGAATCTTCAGCTCCTGAGATTTGATCCTCTGCTTTGGTTATTCGGGACTCTAGGCTAGCCACTTGATTTCGAATCTCTTTTTGTTCTGACTGGTCTTTCCTGATAATTTCCATGTCATTTCTTAGGCCCAGTATGGACTTCTTTACTTCATTAACTTCATTAATTTGGTTTTAGTGTTGTCTCTCACATCTTTAAGATGGGTAGCTCTTGAAGTTCATTTATCTTTCTGTTTGCGGATACTATGACATTCTCCATTTATTTTTGCTTTGCCTCCTCATGCTCTAGAATAATTGACTGAAGAGATTCAAACTTTTCATTTATCATGTTTATCAGTAGACTTTGTAGAGAATTTTGGGGGTTCTCTTCTATGTCTTTAATTGACTGCTCTGCTTCCTGCTTGCTTTGAGTGGGGGCTAAGACTTCATTGTTTGCCATTTTTCTTGTGTTCCTTCTGCCCAATTGGATTGGGAATGCCAGCCTACCGGCAACTGTGAGCACCGTTTAAGACCCAAGCAGACCTTACCAGGCACGGTTGTGTAAATCTTTGAAGTTCACAATTAAATACACATACCTTTCAAACCTGTGTATAAAATTAGATTAGGCATTCCTAAAGACTACAATTTCAATATAACAACCAATCCTGAGCCCTGTATTCAGTAGTTACTTATTTACTGTTACAACCCTATGAGCAATTCTTGTTCTTATATGAAGTTCCTTTTGTACTGGCTTTCTCTATGAACCACTTTGTTTCACTCGAATTAAGCAGGGATACCCTCGATCCAATAACCAGGCGTCAATGGGATCTGGAGGACCTAGTATTAAGTCAGGAGGGTAAGTTAGAGGTAATAAAGAAACTAGAGTAAAATGTATGGGGGGGTGATGATTTTGGTTTAGTTTAAGTGATGTGGAAATGTGGAGGAGAGTAGAATCAGTAGAAACAACAAGGTTAAAATGGTAGACAGGGGAGAATTAGCAGTAAAGAGTGGAGATGTTATTCATAGGAAAGTAATTTTTAAAGAAAGAGAATACATACAGAGAAATAAAGAGAGAACCTGGAAGACAGATGCACATAACTGAGAAAAGTTATTTAAAAAATAAAATAAAAAGGAAAACCAGAAAAAGAAAGAAGAAAAAAATGATCAACTACAACAACACCAACAAAATGATAGAAGCAACAGGTGAAAATGAGAAACAAAAACAAACCAATGATGTTTCAGAAATGTAAATATAAGAAAAAAAATAAAAATGAAAGCCTACAAATCTTTTAGGACAAAAAACAAGTGTTCCTTGTTTGGATGGACTTTCTACTGCCTTTGGTTTCCTTGAGATGGTCTGCAGTCTCTTTTGCCACTTGGCTGGTTTGACATGCCTTCAGTTTTTAGGGGTGGATCTTTTCTGACCCTCCTCCCCTGTTGGTGCAATCTTGGGACTCTGTGGTTCCCACAGGTTGCAGATAAATCTTGAGCGTGCTCTGTAGGTGGGGATGTGAGCGGTCTCGGAAGCCTTGGCTCCTCCTGTCTGCTGTGGGGCCACTGCCTTTAGTGCCTGGCTTTGAATAGGCTATGGACTCAGCAGGGCGGGGCGACTCTGGCCTGGTTTACTGGGCTGAGTCTTGGGGAGGTTCCACCATCCTGGGTGGGGCAGCCTTCTGGGCAGAGCTGGTTATGGAATTCAGCTCTGTTTCGGGCTGGGAATGGGCATCTAAATGGGACCGATTATCTGTCTCGGGAAGTTAGTTCTCCCATTTGGCAGATCCATGCCGCCGATAGCTGCTTGCCGATTTTGCTTTTTAATTTAGGAATTCCGGTGAGCAGGGCAGGCACCTCTAGCCGGGCCGAGGCCCAGGACATGCCTCTCACCGGGGCAGGGGGCATTGTCCTGGGCGGAGCTGGCTCTCACTAATTGGTCCCTCTTGCCCTTCTCAAAGATGGCTGCTTTTTCCTCGCTTTCCCCAGGCAGGCTCTAGCTCCAGTCTGGTCTGACGCTTTGCCAGTGTCAAAGATGGTGCTTTGCTCTCGAAGAGCTGCTCTTTGGGCGCGAGGGAGCCTGTCTTTCGTGGGAGTACTCACACTGTCTCTGAGATTTCAGCCCGTCTGTGCTCAGCCTGCGATCTGTATGTATGGTGCCCCCTGGAGAATTTCTCCCTGGTCTCCATTGAGCTGCGCGGGGTGCGCAGCGTGGTGCCGGTGCCCGCACTATTGTGGCATTGGGACTCCGCCCAGAGCTCCAATCTGTGATTTCAGACCAGCTAAGTTGATTTTTTCCTTCCTGGCTGGAATCCCTGTATTGTTAGAAGTTATTTGAGCTATCTATCTAGCGGTAAAAGTTTCTCTGGGGTGGAAAACTGCGCTGTTTGAAGGAGCTTAGCTAGGGCACTGTTGCTTCTCCGCCATCTTCTCCCAATCTCACATTGGAACTTTGATTACTCATTAACTCTGCCATTTTGTCAACTCCTCCAATATGCTTACAAGTATCAAGTGCCTACTTCCTGGTCTCCTTTTCATCTCAGTGCCAGAGTTTCATAAAACAAAAACTATATATAGTGTAAGTACATTATGCACATTTATGTCTTCTTAACTTTAGTAATGCAACTAATATGGCCCTCATTATTTGAACATTGGCTTTTTAAAAATAAAAATTTATTATTTTTTTATTGTCAAACAGAAGTACAGAGAGGTTTCGGTTTCATATGTTAGGCATTGGATACATTTCTTTTTTTAAAAAAGAATAAGGAAAAGATTTAACAGTGATCAATGTAATGCAACCACCTCACACCTATATGTTAAAATATCTTATGTTAGGGATTGCCTCAGAAAACTTAAATTACGGTCAATTATTTATCAAGATTTCTCATGTCAAGTTAGAGGGATAGATTCATATTCAGGTTTTGCAGCTATTGACTGTAAAATTGCTATTTATTTTTATACTTTTTAGGATGAAAGTTATATAGTTGATAAAAAGAATGTTCATCCAGTGTGTACATAAATAAACGTTGCTATGTAAATATTCATAACAACCTGTATTCTCTAATTCCATGTGCAAATTTATGTCACCTTTAAATTGAATAAAAAGGAACATTTAGATAATTAGAACACAAAGATTCTGAGAAAAAAATTTTCTTTAACTAACACATCCTTGATGATTACATGGCAAGTAATAGAGACAAAATTTCATTTATAAGATTTGAATGATTGCCCTAATAGTAAACATTTCTGTGCTTTATTCATACATTTCATTTGACCGCAAAAAATGTCAATGATGGGGCCAGTCTAAAAGCCCAGGTGACTCTATCTTGACCCCAACTTAGAATGAACTCGGAGTGACCCTGGCTGATGTCGTTTTGCTGGAATTCATCACAAACCAGAAAACCAAGCACGAGGAACTGTCTGAATTGGGAATGACAATCATTTCCCGACACCTGGGCTGGCTCTTCGCTGCAGAGTAACAATAGGTAATTTCTAAACTAATTAACAGTCAACTAAGTGACAGCAAACAGAGCCTTGGTGAAATTCTCCTAGTATGAGCCAATTGTGACCAAAGGTCAGGCCTAGCCCTGTGCTTTGTGGGATTTCCCTATAAAATTAGCCTGTAAGAGATTGGGTCAGCACGCTACTACTCAGGAGTAGCCCTGGCCGGCCTATCAGTTGTTTCTTGATGCTTGGCACAAAATAAAGCTTTACTTCACTTTTCCATTTATTCAGACTCGTTCCTTTGTTCACCGGCTTAACAGTTAATATGTTGGTTAAAATAATTCAGCATTTTTCTACTACAGAGAAATATTCAAAACTGGTTTGAAAAATAAAAAGTCAATGTTTCCCTTGAAATCAGCTGACTGTGTGAGAAAAATCAGAACCATCAGAGATTGTGTTCAGAGGGGACAGGGTCTGCGGGAGGCATGAAATGGGGGAAACCCAAAGTTGGCAACATGGGATGTGAACTGCCTTCACCTTAGGCCAGTGTGCTGGGTAAATGTCATAGTTCTCTGCATGGAGGCTGGATGCAGCCAAAATGTAATCCACATAAAGGTTACTGTCATCATCCTGTTGGCAGTGGAAGAGTCAGAGGAGGAAGACTTCTCTTGGGAAGAAACCTGTTGCCCACCCAAATTATATGCAAACACACTGAAAAACTAGACTTCACCACAGGCCTCAAATCTTGAAAAAAGCCCAGCGTTTTACCACCTTCCTGCTCATTTCAAGTTCTTCAAAGTAATTATGGTACATTTTGCACCCAGGGAGCATAACTGGACTTGGAAGGGTCACCATGAGCTTTTCATATACCACTTATTTCCATAACACGGAGTTCATTTCATTTAACATTATCTTATGCATTCATAGGGCATAGCTATTGTGCTGTGTGCTCTTCTGTTATGTCTATCACATATATACAAATCATTCCCTATGAGGGAAACCATAGGGTTTATGTTTCTTTAGGTCTGGGTTAGTTCACTTAGTATGATTTTTTTCTAAGTCCTTCCAGTTCCATATGAGTGCAGCAATATCATTATTTCTGATAGATGCATAGAATTCCATTGTGTATATGCACCACAATTCCTTGATCCACAGACATCAGCTGAGGGGCATCTGGTTTGGTTCCCTATTTCAGCAATGACAAATTGTGCTGTGACAAAAATAGTTGTGCTGGTGGCTTTTGTGTGGTCTTGCTTGTGATCTTTTGGTTAGTGCCCGAAAGTGGGGCTGGTAGGGTGTAAGGGAGATCTAAAGACAGACATTCTTGAAAAGAATCAAGAGCAAAGAGAAAACAGCCCACCAAAAGAACTGCAAGAGATGGTTACTTGTCAGAATCACAAACAGATGGCAACTCTGGGGCTCTAAAGAACACAGATGAAAAAATCATGTAGAATTATTCAAAGTTGTGAGGAGGACAAAACAATGCAAGTACTCAAGAACACATCAAATAGATTGTATACTTACAGTGGGATACTATGCAGCCTAACCAGGGAAGGAACTTCCTATACCAAGAATAATGGCATGGACAATGTCAATAGAAAGTGTATCTGCTTGTCTGTGAATTTACAACTGGTGCTATTTTGCTACATAAAAGACACACATAGGAAAAATCCTGTACAGTTTCACTGACGTGGTATAACTTTTTAATGGAACTGGCAGACACAGAAGGCAGATGAATGTTGCCAGGGATTGTGAGAAAAGCCAAGGAACACATTGCACAGAAAGTGTTAATACATTTAACAGTGGTGAACAGAAACACTTAGAATTAAGATTCAGATGATAAATCCTAGGTGTTTTGACTGGAGTCAGCATATAGAGAAGGAAAAATAGCCGAAATACATAAAGGATAGAATAACACGATGGGAGAACTTGAAAGAGAAATTTACAAAATAACAAGAGTAAGTTAAGAAAGAAATGAGACAAGGCTATGGGAACGGGAAGATTTACAAACAAATTTACAGAATACACAAGTGAAAACTTGGAATAGGTTAGATGGGAAAATTTCTGATGACAAAGGTAGAGTAGAAGAAGAGCAGAATTAAGGAATGAATATGAATAATTGCTCAGTCAAAATATATAGAAAAGGAAACAGCTGAAGATGTATGTATTGAAGTAACAGAGGAAGGAATATCAGAGGAATAGATAATTGGAAGAGGAAATATTGAAAGTATGAAGGTCAGAGAAAAGAATAAGTGATAAGAAAAGCCAAAAAGAAGAAAGGGAGCAGGTACCATTATACATAATGATAGGGAAAGAGGGATATAGCATTGAAAAATGAGATGGAGAATATTACCATGTGTGTAGGATACAGAAGAGCAAATTTGAGGAAGATATGCAGATAGGAATAGGGGAGTGATCTGTGATGACATACAGCAAGCAAAGAATCAAGAGGAAAAAAAGCCCTATGAGAAACATGTTATTTTTCCTTCTCAGAAAAAAAAATCAAGGAAAAGCACAGGAAAGGAGTCCTCAGTAGGCAATACCCATATGAAAAGCAAAGAATATGCTAGAGAGGTCTGCACAATTAATTTAATTCCAGCACTTGAAACGCTAAAAATGGGGTGTTCTAGGTTTGAGTCAGTATGCAACTTCAGAATCAAGTGATGGAATATCAGTTCTCAGGAAATTTACAAAGAAAGACGATAACAATCACAGTTTTCCTCCACCAAACTAGATTCTTATTTTGCATACACTATACATTCCTATAATATATAGAAGAAGGGGACTCAAGTGAAATGTGTGTGAGAAAATCTTTGCCATAGGGTCACAGAGCACCATAAATGGCAGAGACTCACAAGGAGACTTAGACAAGACAGGGAACAGGTAGCATGATGACTTCCAGACAAATGTAGAAACATTTTCTCCAATAGAGGCACAAGTGCTCTGCAGCTCCTGTTCAGAAACATGGATCTTGATGCCAAGCTTGGGGGTAAACTCTGGGACCCACAGGGACTGTAGGAGTGTGGTCATATCAGCATGGTCCCGAGACCCTGTCAGGACCCTTTGCTACTTGAGAGGCAGAGATGAGGGAAGAAGTTTCATGCCCAGGTTGGACATGAAAGTTCCTGAGACAATATTCCAATTAAAGACTGAGTAAAGTGTGGGTACCTATTCTCCAGGATCCAGAGAAGAACAATGGCTGGGTGCATTGGAATACACCAGTCATCTCCAGCCACAACGAAAGCATAAGTAGGGAGGTAACAGCCTGGACCAGCCTGGTCTATATTCAAAATCTACCTTCAAAATGAACAAAGGAAAGAGGGCTTCATGTTTGATTCAAGCACTAAATCATTTGTGCCCTGGAGTTGAATTCCAAGTTTCTGTAAGCACTCTGTAACCAGTTTCTGTAAACACTCTTTTTGAATCATGTACACCTATTGTTGTGCATGCTGCTCTATATAAACTTACAGGTGTTACTGCTAGAATTTGCGCCCTACTGTGGTCCATGCTGGTGTGCATGTACAGAATGCTGCACATGCACCTATTTATGCATCTTTGGGTAAGGATTGGCCTCCTAGTGCATGTGGGCCTTCTTGTACACATTCACGTGTATATCCTCATGTCATGGGCCTCTGTGTGCAAGAAGGCATGCTGTTGTTTGTGGGCCTCATGGTGTACATAGCTTGCTGGTGTTCATGCACATGATAGCTTAACTTTTTGTTTGAGTGTGGGTTTTCATCTAATTTTCATTTATTTATATTCCTTTAGTCCGTGTGCATGGAGGGGGGGGCGTTTAGCTGGTATTAGGGCAGTCCTGTTCATGTTTTGTGCAGAAGCCTTCGATATATGCGGCACACTTGCTGTGCCATAAGTGTCCACAGGGTGGACTCCAAGCCTACCCAGTACTGCAGGGCAAAGAATCCTGCACATCCTACAGTCCACAGGCTTGGCCTACAGTATGTTGGCTTTCTTTCTAAGTGTACCCATGCCATTGTGCTTGGGGGCCTTTTGAAACACATAGGCAGGGTCGTGCATCCTCACAGGCCAGCTGCTTCCATTTGTACGTATGCTTATTGGTATATACGATCCTACTTTAATCATGCACCACCTAGACTTCTTTTGCCTTATGCAGTTTATGCACTTGACAGTGTGTGAGAAATTTCTGGTGCGTGTGTGCCCACTGAAGCACATGGGCAACTGCAGTGCATGTGCCAACTAAATTCCATGCATCTAATAGAATGCAAAGGCCCTCTGGTGTGCATACACCTACTCATTCAGCTTAACCGGTTGGTGCACATGAGATTCTTGGTGCCTGTGCCCCTGCCAATATGTGTTTGGTAAACGTGACCCTCAGCTGTTCAACGGTGTTCTAGTGCGTGTTGTTTGTATGTGTCTGCTCCTGCACGTGTCCACGTGTTGGCTGTTAAATGTGACTCGAGGTCCTCCTTGTGTCCATTAGTTTGCTTTCTGGTGCACAAGTACCTTGGATTGTGTGTGTGAATGCTATTCTCTGTACACCTGCTCCTTTGTGCAGGCATGCTGCTGCAAATGTGCTTTCCATTTCTGGTGGGCATGCATCTGATATTTTGTTTTTTATTGTGCTTGTGTGTTGTTATTTAGGGCAGTCCAGTTTACTTTTTGTGCTGAAAATTGAGGTACACAGAGTCATGCTGATCCCCATATTGTTCCGTGAATCTGGGGGACAGAGGCCAGTAGCATCAGGTCCCATAGATTCTGTACCACATACTCCTGGCCTATAAACAGTTTTGCTTCCTTCCTATTCCTATGGTGCATGGTCCATGTTGTGTGTGGTTTCGGCAACTTAGGCTGCCCAGACTGGTATGCTGATGTATATGTGCCTGGTGGTACATGTCCTGTACAGGGATGCTGGTAATTCTGCTGGTAATTCAGGGCATTCAGTCATGTCCACCAGATGGTGCATGTTAGCCTCCTCCATGTGTGCTTTGGATAGCAGGGGAGGGCTTTTTGTGTGCATCCACCAGCTTTGCTATGGTCCTCTTTGTGCACAAAAACTTCCTCATCCTGTGTGTCTGATGCATGGAGGACACTTTTTGTGCATGCCCACTGGAGTTGTCTCTGCTGGTGCATATGAGCCTCCTAATGCATGTGCACCTGCTGATGTGCATGAGCCTTCCGCTGTAAATGTGTCATAGGTACTCAGTGAAACTACTATTATGCATGCATTTCCTGAAATGAAATACCTTCTAGTACACACCAGCCTATTGGTGCCTCTGCATATCATCTGACATATGCCAATATAGCTGTGCATTCCCATCCTGGTCCAAGAGAGACTGCTGGCATGTTTTAGAACTCTGGTGGGCAGGTATGTCCTAGTTCATGTGAGCCTCAGTGTTTGTATGTTCCTCCTGACTCACATGCATTTCTTGGTGCATGTGGACTTCTATTGTCCATATGTATTCTTGGTGTTCCTGAGCCTGCTTATCGATGTGGGCCTCCTGGTGCACAACAGTGTGCTAGCATTCATGCACAATACTCCTGAAATAGCGTGTAGGACATGGGTGCCCATGGACCTAAGATTTTACTTATTTAATGCACGGGTTGTGTGTGTGCTTTGGGCACTGGGTCACCAGCTTGTTTTTGTGGTTGAGCATGGGGCCATCTGGTTTCCTCTGCACCCCATGATGTTCTCCACAGACAACAAAAGCTGGCTTTGTGCAGCAGATCCATGTAGATGAACCTGCATGGCCAATACTCAGTGTATTTCCCAGAACCCACACTCTGGCTGGGATCCTGGGAACCATCCATCACTGGAGTCGTTGTCTGGTCACAGGCACAGATTTCCTCATTGGGAGGCTTAATTGTCCTACCCATACTCCAGATTACCTATCACAATGCTCTATCTTATGGTCAGCAAAATGAGCAGCAACCTGGACAGGTACCTGGTCATGCTGAAGACGGAGCTGCCATCCTGGTTCTGGGAAGGAGACTGATGTTTGCTAACAGCTGAGGGCTCATGGAGACCTACCTGGGAATGTTACCTAGGCACACACCCGGCTGGATCCTGGCTGTTGGCCCAGAAGCGCTGCTCAAGTTCAATTCAGGCCCATCCTGAGAGCGTTTTTCTGGGGCAGCTTTCTAGCTTCTTACCTGAGCAGCTACCTGTACAGAATGAAGAGTCATCTGATGCTCCATGGCCAGAAGCACCACTTACGGAGACCCAACTGCCACCCTCAGAACTGGGGGCTCCATGCAGTAAGTCCCAGAGAAGACACTTTACCTGAGTGCCCTGGTCACATGTTGCACTGTGAGACAAAGTCCCCAATATCTGTGTTGCTCTCTGTTACTGTCCATATGGCTGTGCCTTTGACAACAGTGTTCTGCTGATCTCTAGCATTATGTGAGCCACAGGCCGTGGGTTACACAATACTTGCTTTAGAACCCAAAGTGTGAGAATCTAAACATAGGACCTGAGCTCATGCAACAACACCAGCACAAATATACAGAAGGAGAAACAAGATGGATAGAGAGAAAAATTCTTAAACTGTTTTAATACTTTAGCTGGGCTAGGTAGCTCATTCCTGTAATCCTAGCTACTCAGGAACCTGAGGTCTGACGATTATGTCTTGAAGCCAGCTGAGGCAGAAATGTCCACAAGGCCCTTTGGTCTAATGTTCAAGTCAAAAAGTTAATAAATAACACATTGGCAAGAATAATAGCCCTGCACACAAAAGCTCAGGGACAGCACCCTGCACTGAGTTCAGATCCCAGACTGAGAAAAAAAATTAATCTATTTTTATTTATTAACTTATTTATTGTCCAAGTGATGTGCAAAGGGGTTACAGTTTCACATGTAAGGCAGGGAGTACATTTCTTATAAAATTATTACCTCTTCCTCATTTTTTCCCAACCATCCCACTCCCCTTTCCCATCTCACATGAGTGGTACATGGAGTTATAGCATATAATTTTGTAACTACTGCTGTGGTGTTTGTTCATTGTTTCTTTGTGTCTCCATTTTGATGTTCCCCTTCCCTTCCTAGTTCCAATAAATATATACATAATACCTAGGGAACTGAAATCAGTCACAGTGACATGAGGGGCAAAAATGTTTTCTCTGGATTGTTGGACTTTTCCGCAGTCCGCGTCTGTCTGCTGCCTGTGGGCTGAAGGTTTCCTCTCCTAGTCACCAATGAGCACTGGAGGTGAGTGGAGAACCGGGGACTTTGCCAGGGCAGTGGTGGTGCTCTGCTGCCACTGCTGCCAGAGTTCAAATTTCTTCATGGATGTTTAATAACCCTTGCTTGTCAATTTGCATGTGTCTCTTTCTTAGTCATTAAAAATATAAATCAGTTTCATTATGTATTTACCTCACAGTGGACTTTAGAATATTTTGGTTTCCTTTCTTTCTACTTGAGGGTAATAGATGTGGGTAAAAATATTTCAATTAACCGAGGAAAGTAGTGGTTATCTATTCTGTCAACTCATTGGAAATGTACCAGTCATCTCCAGCCACAGGGAAAGCATAGGAAGGGCCATAAAAGCCCAGACAGGCTGGACCTAAATTGAGAACACACCTTCAAAGTGACCAAGGTGACACAGTGCCTGAAATGTGAGCCAATCTCAAATGAAGTTTGGGTCTTGAGTAGAATGCAAGGACTCCTATTCGCCTATGTTTTTCAATTTGTTTACAATATGGCAGTGTGAAGAAATGATTTAGTTGTCAAGGGGGAGAAAGGGGGGGAGAGAGGGATAGAGAAAGAGAGGGAAGGGTTAGGGAGAGAGTGAAGGAGGGTGAGAGAGCGGCAGGGAGAGAGAGAAGGAAGGAGAGAGAGAGGGAGGAAAGGAGAGAGAGAGAGGAAGGGAGACAGGGAGGCAGAGATTGGCTGAGAATTTCCTGGCCTTGTACTTGGGATCTGAAATGAGTCTGTATGTCACAGGATAATAGGTGCCCTTAACACACAAGGCTTTGCCCTGAGTATCAATGATGCTGAGTTAGGCCCTTCATTCAGGTTCTGATGATGTATGGTTATACAACCGGGATGCAGTCACCCAACTAAGAAGTAACAATGTATCCGCACTATTAAGTAAATGCCAATCTGTAGTCTGCTCCAGCTTTCTCCCCAGGGTCAGTGTTCCCACGTCTCGTGCCCACTCTTTCTTCCCCTTCCCTCCACTCCCTTTTCTTTCCCTGCCGTTGATTTTTCTCTTTCCTGCGTCTGTCCAGGGGTTTGAACCCAGGGCCCAGGGTGTCCCCGCGGTCTTTGGATCAAAGCTGGTCACCTAGGGGTGTTTTGGGAGTCGTTTACTGCCGATGGTGTCAGGAGCGGACTTTGCTTTCCCGCCGGGCTTCAATCGCCCGCCATCCGGGCCAGGCTTCCGGGGTAGCTAGGATTACAGGCGGACCCACCGCACCTGGCACCCCTTCAACTTCCGCCTCTGGAGGAATGACGCGGAACTAGGTGCCATCCGTGTCTTGGCTGGGAGCCCGACCCAGGCGGAAGTAGCTAATTGCTTTCCGGTGCAGGGCGCTTGTCCCGCCCCCAGCACAGTCCGTGGTTGGGCGGTTCCCCGAGGCCGAGCTGCTTTGTGGCTCTCTGCAGGAGCAAGCTTGGGGTGAGGACGAGCAGGACGACATGGCGAGTAGACAGAAATGTGGGACTCCTCCACCTGCGGAAGAGGTAATCTAGGGGGCGCTTCCTGTGGGGAGGCGGCGGGCCAGTGGTGAGAGAATATTGGCAATGGGAACGGAGGAGGGGGAGGGAGCCGAGTTCCGGGGAGGGGAGGCCTAGCCTAGAGGATAGAGGAGGACAGGGGGCAAAAGCTCGTGGCAGGCAAGAAGAGAAAGCCCTTGGCACCCAGGGTAGGGTTATGGGTGCAGAGCAGGCCAAGAAGGAAGTGACCATGCCAGGATGAGGGGGGGCATGTGCTACGAGAGAAGGGGAGTAGGCTCGTGGGGTGGAAGAGAGGGAGGTAAGCAGAACAATGGCTCACGGGGAGGGGAGATGGTTTCCCGGGATGGCACACAGGGAGGGAGAAGCAAGGGCACTGGAAAAGGAGGCAGAATAGGCAGAAGGGAAGGAGAGTGGGCAAGTCCCACGGGTAGAGGAGAGGTTGCCCTCGGGAATGGGAAAGCACAGACTGCGCGGGAAGGCAATGCACGGCAAACTGCTGCATTGCTAATGCCTTCTGAGAACCTGCGTGCTGCTCATGGAGGTCCAGTTGGGCCAGGCTAAGGATCCCTGTGAAAGGTACAGGGCACGTGGAGACTACATGGAGCACTGGAGAGTCGGCTGTGCTGCCACTGTTGGACAGCAAGGCTGTGGGGCCGGTGCAGCAGGAGAATAAAATGGCTGAGTAGGAGACAAAAAAGCTGGTGGGGGTGATTTAGAGGCACCTTTCAGACAATTTGTATCACAAGCACGGAGGAAGCAATGGTTAGCCAACGGTAAACCTATTTCTCAACAGCCACCACTGAAGGAATTGCAGGCTCTTCAGTTAGATCTGGGACCAGTGAATAACCAAGCCACCAAGGCTCATGAACGCCTAAAACAGAATCTGAGCAAGAGGCAAAAGACTCTCCTGGATTCCAGAAGCAGCAACATCCGGGGCATCCCTGGCTTCTGGGCCCAAACTGTATCCTTAGGCATCTTACTTGTTACTGCCTTGCAGCCTGTGTTTTCGAGTAGTGGACCTTTTATGAGGCATTTGCATGCACAGGATCTGGAACATCACACTGCTAGGGTCCCTAGAGAAGAGGACTATGGATAATGTAGGCTAGAGATTGGTATAGGCAGGAGTTGTAGGGACAATGAGTCATAGAAACAATGAGTAGCACAAGGAAGTTGCCACATAGGCTGCTAATTGGAGAAGAGTTTTGTAATGGTGCTATGGGAAAGGGGTGTGAGTTATGCCACGGTCAGAAAGAGGTGGGAAAGAAGACATTTAGACAAAGAGATTGTAAAATCTGGTCCCCATCACTCAGAGAACAGAATACAACAGAGCTCACTTCAGGTCGTCTTCAATTTGCAAATCCTAAGCTTACCTTATTATTTAGGATATTCCTTGGCCTAGAATAAGATGGAGATTGGAGTACCTAGGAAGACACTAGCCTCACACATCACTTGCTGCTTTCAATGCAAGTGGTTATACCTAGCACATCCACAGCATCTGAAGGCTCCTTGACCCAGGCAGTTTGTGAACCATCCCCAGCTGTCAGCAATGATCAGTGACCAAGATGAAGACATGCTTAGCTACATGATCAATTTGGAAGTGAGTACCCAAGGCATTTATCTTGGTGGGCTATACAGTGTCACGAACAGAACTCACTTCCAAACAGGAACTTGCCGGTTACCTGTAAAGGGTTTTAGCTTTCTACCTTTTCTTCTGGTAGGTACAAGAACTCAGGCATCCCAAGAGTTCCTGCAAAATCACCTTTTACTTTAGAAATAACCCATACTTCCAGAATGCAGTGGTTGTTAAGGAATTCGTCGTGGATATCACTGGTAAGAATTTGCTCACAGTGTGTTTTTTGGAGTTTGTGAATTGATAATGGCCAACAGGACTTGGATTCTCTTATCATGTCTTCTTGCAGGATATAGGTTGTGCCATTCCACTCCCATTCTGTGGCGTCAGGATTATAAAATTGAAGCTGACAGTCACAGAAACCACAACAAGAGCCCAAACTTCTTCAACTGGTTTACAGACCACAATTTTGCAGGCTCAAACAGGATCACTGAGGTACTACAAAAGGCCAAAGCAAGCCATCTGTGACGTTGGTTGGTTCACTGGCTTGCTGAGTGCTGAGTGTGAACCTTGAGCTAATTGCCTTACCTACTTACCTTACCTACTTACTTTACCAGATCATCAGAAAAGACCTGTGGCTCAATCCATTGCACTACTACAAGATGATGAAAGCACATGAAGAGGGGGTAAAGAAGAAGGATATATAGGTGGGTAGCTAGTACATGCTGTCCATCTTGTCAGGTACCTAAATGCTAACTTCACACCTGTACATTTGAGGCTTGTGACTAAAAGAGGATGGCCAAACGCAGTTCCTCCAGGGCCTCTGGAAGAGACAACAAATTGGAAGGACAGCTGTGCAAAACTGGTTAAGGCTGAACTAATTCTGCTGCAGCATGGGTAACGTACAGAGACACTCAGGTAGATGCCAAGCTGAATCTTTAATACCCTGTCCTTCTCAGAGTTCCAAGAGAAGTAAACCCATTTCTTACCCTCTTCCCATCTCCTAAGTTTTGGCTCTCCCAAATTTATTTCCACCATTGTCTGAATAATTTTGCTTGTGGTAAATCATGACTTGTGAGATTTCTTGTGTAATCCTCGACATGATAGTGGGGAAGGGGTGATAGAGAATGGACTTTACCTCATGGACTGGAGACTTGAGATCAGAAGATCTAGAGTTAGAAGGGAGTTATTGTGTCTTAGCCAGCATCCAGAAGTATCAAAACAACTTTATATTATATACTTGTAATCAGTATGTATTTTTCGTGTTCCTTAGGGTAATTCTGGACTTTGACTGGAAGATGATGGAGCATCCAACTTTACCTAAATTCATTGGGACATGTGTTCATCACAAGCACTACTTCAGAATTAGGAGACAAGCTAGGTCAACACAGAAAAACCCTGGAACTCACTTCAGGTACTAAGACAGGATGCAGAGGGCCAGACAGGTGATAAAATGTGAATTGATAATTCGGGACAAATCCACACGGTCATATGTGTCTGACTCTGTGCAAATATATGTAGGATTTGAATGGGAAAATAAACAACTCGGTTCTGATTGTGAGTTTGCAATGATTGTTTCTAAAAGTCAGTTGGAGAGTCTGCCTCTACAGTTTAATGAGAGGAGGGAGACATATCTCCAGCTGAAGCTCAGCATTAGAACACTTTTCCCCTTTTAGGAAAGAATTGGCAAGGTTGGTGACAGTAGTTAAGGAGGGTGGAGGTTGTTGACATTGGAGAGACATTTCAGGCTAGGCCCCGAATTCTGCCTATTGCACTTGAACCTAAAATCAACATTGCTTATGTGAAGTTATGCCAATTGCTCCACCTCAATGTTATCTGTAGAGGTTCTCCCATAGTTGGATAGTATGGTCCAGAAGCTTAGCCTCCTTCCCCACTCTCCATTCTCTCTACTGTCTGAAATACACATGTACGTCCTGAAACATTTCAGGGCTACATAGAGCACTGTCCCTGTTTCCTTCATGGCATCAACAGCCTCTGGAGTTATTCAGATCTTCAATGAAGATTTGTATTATCATTTCAGAAATAAGTAAGAACTGCAAACAATGCCTTGTATACCTGTGAGGAGTAAGAATGACCTAGGTGAGACAGGCAAGAGTGGATAGGGGAACAGGCAGTATGGGTGTAATGGCAATAAAGAGTAAGGCTATAAAGGTTTGTGTTTGTCTCTTTCCCAATACCAGTCTCCTTACTCACGCTGGCCATGCTTCCTCATGCCAGCCATGTTACATTACAGTGTCCCTGTGCTCATATCTATTCTTTCTGTCATATGGCCTGATACCTCCTGTTTCTGAGATCAACAGGCTGGTCATGTTCCACCTCTGGCTTCTTCCCCACCTCACTGTTTCATTCCTTTTTCTGTTTTCTTCCCTACTTTAGTAGTGCTGTGGCACCCTGGTGATCTCAGATGGGTGTTCAGATCAGGGGATGCTTTAGATCCGGTACCCCAACTGTTAAGGTATGAACACCAACCTCATTAGTGATGATTCACAGAGAGACCCGAGATCAGAATTTCAGTCTCCATGAGTGTGCTTCCAAGAGAACTTGTGAAGATTGTATCGATGGTATAAAATGCTATAGGTACATGGTGTCTACATTCTCAGACTCCCAGAAGAAACTGTAGAATAATACCAGAAACAAACTACAAGGTGAAGGAAGTAGTGATAGTAGGATCACATTCCCTACCAAACCAAATGACCTTTCAAAGCACACTTTGTGGCTGGGGAAACACTTGTTGTCCATGACAAAGAGCTGATTCTCTAGGCATCACTAATCTCTGGAAGTTTGTAACGGTGGCAAAAGGTAAATGTAGAATCATTGTCCTGGAGTGATGGACCTAATATTCTGCTTTCCAGGCTGGCAAGGTAGCAAAAGAAAATTTTCCTAGTTATTCTGAGAAAACCTGCATGCTTGGATGCAGCATTAACCTCTAGATGTGACCCTGTACAAAATTCACTCATTCCCTGAGGTTTTGCGAGCCAGTGAGGATGGCCAAGGAGATTTCCCTACTCACAGATGCTATAAGAGAGTCTGCAAATACTCTTCAGAGGAAGGATAGTATGTCAGGAGTATCGCGGGATAATTGGGAACTGTACCCTTCCCACTCTAGTGCTCTTCGGCTTTGGCTCTTATTCAGATACAGAGACATCTCTAATATACTCTCTGTTGGCCTTAGGAAGAAAATGAATCCCCTATGAATCCAGATGCTTACCAGGACTTCCTGTGATGGCTCTGCACAGGGGCGCAAAGTGTGTTCTGCTCCTACATCATGGCTGGACATATTTATCCCTGTGGGTAATACAAGGATACTGTGAAATTAGCCTAGGGTCACACTGTGCCACAGAGACATAACCTGGTCACACATTTTTAAATGTTTATTATAGCCAACATACTTAGGAACTCATGTATTGCAGTTGACACTAGCAGTGGGCAATGTGACCCCCAGACTTGACCACCTTGCTTTGATGAACTGGTGTGAATTCGTTAGGTCTTCTGGCTAAGCGTACTATTTGTCCTTGCAATTCGCCCCATAGGACACATGTGCATCCAATATATGCTCTTAATGAGGGTTTGTTGTGGCTCTTCCTTATCTGCTTTGCTAACAGAACCTTCATCACTGCACTTACTGCATATGGTAGGGGCCAGTAAGACCCACACAAGTTTTTGTTTCCATGTTTTTCTTATAATGGCCTGATCTCATCTTGCGATCTTTGGAGACACCTCATCTTCCTTGTCTCCTGCATCCTGAAGTATACATTTTGTTCTATCCAGGGCCCACACACCAGTAATTCCCAACATGGTGGCCTCCGTGTGCTTCAGGTGCAATGGGGACTTGGATGCCAGCCTTATCAGTAGACATCCTTAGGCACTCGTAAGCTGGGCATTCACTCGCTGAGTTCCGTTCAAGGATTTTCATACATAACACCTTGATTGTTCCAGCTTGGTCTCCTAAGGCTGCTCATTGGTATGGTCTTTTTGTCATTCTTTCTGCTGTGTGTCCTGTTCATGGGCTCCAACAGATCCTTTAAATTCGGCTTCAGTTGTTTTTCTGTGTGGTCAATGGCTCCTGCCTTTCTGCCTACAACACCTGTGGCTGCTGAATATGGTCACAGGAAATTAACACCACCCATGACACAGTATAAAGGCCTCTGGCATTTGTTTCATAACTTACAAAAATTCCTGGACCTAAGGGGAATCCCTGCCCTCCTTCACTGGCTTTCTTGCTTTTTGGATCATGGGATTAGCATGTGATTTAAATTTGTTCCTAGTATAGATTACTCAAACATGGATAGTTTCCTGTATACTTTCACTCCTTATTCTCTTTCTGTTAAGTGATTTCTACACATTTTCCCAGAGATATTCCAATTTATAAATACTTTTGCTGTTTGGTTTTAACCTTAGTGCCCTTGTGAAATTTCAGATCATCTACATAAACTGAATGTCCATCACAAACATCACAAAAACCTGTAGAACCAAGCATATTCCCATGCATGTATGCTCTTAAAATAATCGCACGTTCTATCCCAATTTTGCTGATGGTACACCTCAATGCAACAATAGCAATTAGCAGCAGAGTCTTTTCTCTTGTATTGTGCTCTCATTTATCTTAGCGATTTCAGATTCCCATACTAGAGTTAATATTCCCACATGACTTTATGTAAATCTTAACTATTCTCTGAGTGTGGATGTGTATGGAAAGTTATGGTGAAGATTTTTGTGCCATTTATGTGCTTTGGTAATACGCTTCCATGTCTGCAGCATATGGGACGTATTCTGAGCTCAGGTACCAAATGTTGGTTTGCAGATTTTTTGGATATTTGTATGTGTCTTTGACTTTGCTGTCAGAATATTTTTCTGTGTCAAAGCACAGTATAGTGTGTAGAGTCAACCAGAAGGACACATTTTCATGGAGGTGTGTAAACCTCTCTGGTATTACAAGTGTTCTTGATGCGTGTATGCCTATGCATGTTTGTGTGTATGAATGAGTGTAACAACCGAGTGATTCCTTGCAACTACAGTAGTGAAGAATGTTAGCCAAACACTCATCAAATGTTGCACATGGGCCTGCCACTGCTATTGCCTCATGCTCACTAGACAAGACAAAGAAATTTCATCCTGAGAGAGAAACAATGTTTCAAGGTTGTAAGTGTCTACAGATTATCTGAATTCATATCTGGAATAACTGGAATAATCCCCCTCAATCTTTTCAGAATACCAAACATGAATGCAATAACTTAATATGTGTCTGCAAAACCAACTGAGAAAGGTTATATGATGAATGAAAACTCCTTGTCTGGTCAAGATTAACCAATTATTGTCCTGCTGCTGACTTCAGTCATGTTGTTGAAGAGTGGGATGCATAGACCAGGCCATGATTCATTGTCCTCGCTGTTTATAGGTCTGTGGTGAAAAAGAACATCCTAAAGGGATAATGGAGAAGCCATTTGTCAGGATAAGATATTCATGTGGCCTTCAAGGACAAAATATTAGGAGATACATACACAGAAAGGGAGAGAGAGAGGAGATAAATGTGTGTTTCTATGTGGCTAGTCAAGAACATAAAATCTCCTCATGGGCACATCTCCACTCCCAAAATTCTTTCAGTTAGGCCTAAACTTCTAGTTTCTACCACTTCCTACTAGTAGAGTACTTTGATTTATAAATGTATGGAAATACAAATTCATATAGGAAATTGGGCTCTCATGCTTCATCATGAAGGTGAGATGAAGAGACATGAATTGGTAGGCAAAGGCAGGCACCAGTACTGGTCAACAGGAAGAATGAGTAAAGCAAAACAAAGAAGGCCAGTTGAAAAGAAAGAGAAACATGGAAATTGGATTGCTCTCTGAAGCGTTTCCGAGATCCGTCTGCACCTGGCTTCCTTGGTGGGTAAGGAGGGAGGACAAGGGGATCTCGTTCAGCCACGTGCACCTTAGGCTAGCCCGTGTCCCTTTGCTCCACCTTGGCTGGCCGCTGGTCAGGAGCCCAGAGGAGAGGGTGAAAAGGGGAGCACTGATAAGGGAGCAAGCTCCCCACACGGGGATGGGGGGTAAATCTAGTGCAGCAACAAATGACAGCTTTTGTAGCTGAAGCATATACTCACTGTCATCTAGCAGCAAAGAACTGCAGTTGAGATCTCAGCCAATATATTTGATTATAAGTCACCCGTGCTAGGAACTACGCCATACTCTCCGATGGTTACCATTCAATATTGTGTAATTTTGCTATTTCACACTCTAAACCTAAATCAATGAATCTTCAAAGAAATACACAAACGTCCCTCATACATATACACACTATTTTGTTAACCAGTGCCTTGATCTATGCAAATTCAATAATCATCCTTTGTTGTTGTTGTTTTTCAAATTTTTATTATCAAAATGATATACAGAGTGGTTACAGTTTCATACGTTAGGCATTGGTTACATTTCTTGAGCTGTTTGTTACCTTGTCCCTCATACTTTCCCCCTTTCTCTCTTCCCTTCCCCATCATGAGGTGATCAGTTTACTTACACCAAACAGTTTTGCAAGTATTGCTTTTGTAGTTGGTTTTTTTTTTACCCTGTGTCTCTCAATTTTGGTATTCCTTTCCAATTTCCTAGTTCTAATGCCAGTATACGTGGTTTCCATTGTACTCAGATAAGATTACAGAGATACTGTAGGTACAACCACAGGAAGGTGATACAAGAACATCATCAACAATCAAAGGTGCAGATATGGTAGGGACGTTGAAAGTAGTTACAACTGTGATATAACAATCATTTCTGTAACATGGAGTTCATTTCACTTATGTGTTCATAAGGGTATAGCTATTGGGCTCTTGTGATCCTCTGCTATGACTTGCCTAAACCTGTACTAATTATTCCCAATAAGGGAGACCATAGAGTCCATGTTTCTTAAGGTCTGGCTCACTTCACTTAGTATAATTGTTTTTCCAAGTCCTTCCATTTCCTTACAAATGGGACAATGTCATACTTTCTGAAACAGGCATACAATTCCATTGCGTATATGTACCACATTTTCCTGATCCATTCGTCTACTGAGGGGCATCTGGGTTGGTTCCAGATTCTAGCTATGACAAATTGCGCTGTGATGAACATTGTTGTGCTGGTGGCCTTAATGTGATTTTGTTTGGTCTTTTGGGGCTGCTGGGTCGTGGGGGAGCTCTATATTTCGCCTTCTGTGGAATCTCCATACTGCTTGCCAGAGTGGCTGACCCAGTTTACATTCCCACCAACAATGAAGTAGGCTTCCCTTTTGGCCACATCCCCTCCAACAATTGTTATTGTTAGTTTTCTTGATATATGACATTCTTCCTGGGGTGAGATGGAAGCTCTATGTTGCTTTGATTTGCATTTCTTTTATGGCCAGTGATGTAGAGCACTTTTGCATATGTCTCTTGGCCATTCTCAAATCCTCATCAGAGAAGCCTCTTTGTAAATCTTTAGCCCACTTGATGAGGGGGCTATTGGTTCTTTGCGGTTTTGTTTTGGAGGAAGGTAAGTTTTTTAGTTCTGCATTTATTTGAGATATGAGGCCTTTGTCTGTTAAATGGCCGGTAAAGATCTTCTCCCAGTCTGTGTGCTTTCTGTTTATCTTGTGAGCTATGAACATTGCCGTGGCGAATCTCTGCAGTTTGATGCAGTCTCATTTGCCCAACCTTTCTTTGATTTGTAGCCTTTCTGGGTCTTTGTAAAGGAAGTACCGTCCTGCGCCAAGGAGCCCAAGTGTTTCTCCTAGTCCTTCCTTTAGTGTTTTCAGGGTGTCTGATTTGTTTCGACGTCTTTAGTCCATTTAGAATTGATTTTGGTGCAGGGTGATATATAAGGATCTAGTTTTAGTTTGTTGCATGTGTTGAGCCAGTTTTGCCATCACCATTTGTTAAAGAGGCTATCTTTCTTCCAAACTATTGTTTTAGCCCCTTTATCAAAGATTAAGTAGGCATAGTTCTGTGGGTTCATTTCTGGGTCTTCAATTCTGTTCCATTGGTCTTCAGGGCAGTTCGGTGCCAATACCAAGGTTTTTTTTTTTTTTTTTTTTTATTACTATAGCTTTATAATACAGTTTGAAGTTGGGTATTGTAATTCCTCCAGCACTGTTCCTTCTGATTAGGATTGTTTTTGCTACAGTAGGTCTTTTATTGTTCCATTTGAATTTCTGGATTGCTTCCTCTATTTCATTAAAAAGTGGTGTTGGGATATTAATGGGTATTGCCTTGAATTTGTAGATATCCTTTGGCAATATTGCCATTTTCATTATATTAATCCTCCCAATCCAGGAGCATGGAAAGTTTTTCCATTTCCTTAGTTCGGACGTAATTTCGTTTCTCAAGCTTTTAAAATTCTCCTCAAAGAGGTCTTTCACTTCTTTGGTTAACGTTATTTCTAGGTATTTTTTGTTTTGGGGGGCTATTGCAAAAGGAGTTGCTTTCCTGATTTGCGCGTCGGTCTTCAGGTCATTAGCACAGAGAAAGGACGTTGATTCTTGAGGATTTATTTTATACCCTGCAACTCTGCCAAAGTTTTGGATGAGCTCTAGTAGCTTGGGGTTAGAATCTATGGGATTCTTTAGGTATAGGATCATGGATCATATCATCTGCGAAGAGAGAAAGTTTAACTTCATCTTTTCCTTTTTGGATCCCCTTTATATTTCCTTCTTGCCTAATTGTAGATATTTTGAATGGTTATATCTTCCTGTAGGAGATATCCATTTACTAGTATGTAGTAACTTTCTTTCTCTCTTCTTACCTTTTTTATTTTGAAATCAATTTTCTCTGATAGTAGGATTGCAACTCCAGCCTGCTTATGGGGGCCATTTGCTTGATAGATTAGTTTCCAGCCTTTCACTCTTAGAAGATGTTTACTTTTGCTGGATAGATGTGTCTCTTGGAGGCAGCACAAAGATGGATCTTGATTTTTGATCCCACTTATGAGCCTATGTTGTTTGATTGGAGGATAAAGTCCATTAATGTTGAGAGTTAGAATTGGAGATGATCGTTTGTTCCTTTCATTGTCACTATCTTGTTGAAAGCTGTGTCTTCCCATTTCTTGATCTGATGTTTACTATTTAGGGTGCATTTCTCTGTCTGTATTGGGATCTTGATTATTTTCCCTGTATAGTACATCTTTAAGGATTTTTTGCAAAGCTCGTTTGGTGGAGATATATTGTTTCAGTTTTTCCGTACTATGGAAGACTTTTATTTGACCTTCGCTATGAATGAAAATTTGGCTGGGTACAGTATCCTTGGTCGGTGGTTATTTTTATTTTGTGTTTGGTAGCCCTCATTCCAGGCTCTCCTTGTTTTCATGGTCTCTGCTGAAAAGCCTGGGGTAATTCTGATTGCTTTTCATTTATATGTGATTGTTTTCGTCTCCCTAACAGCTTTAAGGATTCTTTCCTTTGACTCTACTGATCCTGTTTTGATCACAATGTGTCGGTGGGATGTCCTATTCTGGCTGCTCGGTTTGAGGTTCTAAATGCTTCTTGTGTCTGTATAGGCCTTTCCTTCTTGATATTTGGGAAGTTTTCAACTAATATTCTGTTAAATAGGTTGCCTATCCCACTAACTTCTTTCTCCAAGTTTTCCCCAATACCTATTATCCTTAAATTGGGCTTCCTGATCGTGTCTTCAATCTCCTGCAGTGATCTGTAGTGATCTGTTTTGTTGATTGGACTGGATTTGTATTGATATTTGATCTTTCTCCATAGATTCTAGGGAATCTTCAGCTCCTGAGATTTTATCCTCTGCTTTGTTTATTTGGGACTGTAGGCTAGCTCCTTGATTTCGAATCTCTTTTTGTTCTGACTGGTCTTTCCTGATAATTTCCATGTCATTTCTTAGGCCCAGTATAGACTTCTTTACTTCATTACCTTTATTAATTTGGTTTTAGTGTTGTCTCTCACATTTTTATGATGGGTAGCTCTTGAAGTTCATTTATCTTTCTGTTTGTGGATACTGTGACATTCTACATTAATTTTTGCTTTGCCTCCTCACGCTCTAGAATAATTGACTGAAGAGATTCAAACTTTTCATTTTCCATGTTTATCAGTAGACTTTGTAGAGAATTTTGGGGGTTCTCTTCTATGTCTTTAATTGACTGCTCTGCTTCCTGCTTGCTTTGAGTGGGGGCTAAGACTTCATTGTTTGCCATTTTTCTTGTGATCCTTCTGCCCAATTGGATTGGGAATGCCAGTCTACCGGCAACTGTGAGCACCGTTTAAGACCCAAGCAGACCTTACCAGACACAATTGTGTAAATCTTTGAAGTTCACAATTAAATACACATACCTTTCAAACCTGTGTATAAAACTAGATTAGGCATTCCTAAAGACTACAATTTCAATATAACAACCAATCCTGAGCCCTGTATTCAGTAGTTACTTATTTACTGTTACAACCCTATGAGCAATTCTTGTTCTTATATGAAGTTCCTTTTGTACTGGCTTTCTCTATGAACCACTTTGTTTCACTCGAATTAAGCAGGGATACCCTCGATCCAATAACCAGGCATCAATGGGATCTGGAGGACCTAGTATTAAGTCAGGAGGGTAAGTTAGAGGTAATAAAGAAACTAGAGTAAAATGTATGGGGGGGTGATGATTTTGGTTTAGTTTAAGTGATGTGGAAATGTGGAGGAGAGTAGAATCAGTAGAAACAACAAGGTTAAAATGGTAGACAGGGAAGAATTAGCAGTAAAGAGTGGAGATGTTATTCATAGGAAAGTAATTTTTAAAGAAAGAGAATACAAACAGAGAAATAAAGAGAGAATCCTGGAAGACAGATGCACATAACTGAGAAAAGTTATTTAAAAAATAAAATAAAAAGGAAAACCAGAAAAAGAAAGAAGAAAAAAATGATCAACTACAACAACACCAACAAAATGATAGAAGCAACAGGTGAAAATGAGAAACAAAAACAAACCAATGATGTTTCAGAAATGTAAATATAAGAAAAAAAATAAAAATGAAAGCCTACAAATCTTTTAGGACAAAAAACAAGTCTTCCTTGTTTGGATGGACTTTCTACTGCTTTTGGTTTCCTTGAGATGGTCTGCAGTCTCTTTTGCCACTTGGCTGGTTTGAGGTGCCTTCAGTTTGTAGGGGTGGATCTTTTCTGACCCTCCTCCCCTGTTGTTGCAATCTTCGGTCTCTGTGGTTCCCATAGGTTGCAGATAAATCTTGAGCATGCTCTGTAGTTGGGGATGTGAGCGGTCTCAGAAGCCTTGGCTCCTCCTGTCTGCTGTGGGGCCACTGCCTTTAGCGCCTGGCTTTGAATAGGCTATGGACTCAGCAGGGCTGGGCGACTCTGGCCTGGTATACTGCGCTGAGTCTTGGGGAGGTTCCACCATCCTGGGTGCGGCAGCCTTCTGGGGAGAGCTGGGCATGAAATTCAGCTCTGTTTCGGGCTGGGAATGGGCATCTAAATGGGACCGATTATCTGTCTCGGGAAGTTAGTTCTCCCATTTGGCAGATCCATGCCGCCGATAGCTCCTTGCCGATTTTGCTTTTTAATTTAGGAATTCCGGTGAGCAGGGCAGGCACCTCTAGCGGGGCCGAGGCCCAGGACATGCCTCTCACCGGGGCAGGGGGCATTGTCCTGGGCGGAGCTGGCTGACAACTGGGCTGGCTCTTCACTGCAGAGTAACAATAGGTAATTTCTAATCTAATTAACAGTCAACTAAGTGACAGCAAACAGAGCCTTGGTGAAATTCTCCTAGTATGAGCCAATTGTGACCAAAGGTCAGGCCTAGCCCTGTGCTTTGTGGGATTTCCCTATAAAATTAACCTGTAAGAGATTGGGTCAGCACGCTACTACTCAGGAGTAGCCCTGGCCGGCCTATCAGTTGTTTCTTGATGCTTGGCACAAAATAAAGCTTTACTTCACTTTTCCATTTATTCAGACTAGTTCCTTTGTTCACCGCTTAACAGTTAATATGTTGGTTCAAATAATTCAGCATTTTCCTACTACAGAGAAATATTCAAAACTGGTTTGAAAAATAAAAAGTCAATGTTTCCCTTGAAATCAGCTGACTGTGTGAGAAAAATCAGAACCATCAGAGATTGTGTTCAGAGGGGACAGGGTCTGCGGGAGGCATGAAATGTGGGAAACCCAAAGTTGGCAAGAAGGGATGTGAACTGCCTTCACCTTAGGCCAGTGTGCTGGGGAAATGTCATACTTCCCTGCATGGAGGCTGGATGCAGCCAAAATGTAATCCACATAAAGGTTACTGTCATCATCCTGTTGGCAATGGAAGAGTCAGAGGAGGAAGACTTCTCTTGGGAAGAAACCTGTTACCCACCCAAATTATATGCAAACACACTGAAAAACTAGACTTCACCACAGGCCTCAAATCTTGAAAAAGAGCCCAGCGTTTTACCACCTTCTTGCTCATTTCAAGTTCCTCAAAGTAATTATGGTACATTTGAACCCAGGGAGCATAACTGGACTTGGAAGGGTCACCATGAGCTTTTCATATACCACTTATTTCCATAACACGGAGTTCATTCCATTTAACATTATCTTATGCATTCATAGGGCATAGCTATTGTGCTGTGTGCTCTTCTGTTATGTCTATCACATATATACAAAATATTCCCCATGAGGAAAACCGTAGGGTTTATGTTTCTTTAGGTCTGGGTTAGTTCACTTAGTATGATTTTTTTCTAAGTCCTTCCAGTTCAATATGAGTGCAGCAATATCATTATTTCTGATAGATGCATAGAATTCCATTGTGTATATGCACCACAATTCCTTGATCCACGGACATCAGCTGAGGGGCATCTGGTTTGGTTCCCTATTTCAGTAATGACAAATTGTGCTGTGACAAAAATAGTTGTGCTGGTGGCTTTTGTGTGGTCTTGCTTGTGATCTTTTGGTTAGTGCCCGAAAGTGGGGCTGGTAGGGTGTAAGGGAGATCTAAAGACAGACATTCTTGAAAAGAATCAAGAGCAAAGAGAAAACAGCCCACCAAAAGAACTGCAAGAGATGGTTACCTGTCAGAATCACAAACAGATGGCAACTCTGGGTCTCTAAAAACACAGATGAAAAAATCATGTAGAATTATTCAAAGTTGTGAGGAGGACAAAACAATGCAAGTACTCAAGAACACATCAAATAGATTGTATAATTACAGTGCGATACTACGCGGCCTAACCAGGGAAGGAACTTCCTATAACAAGAATAATGGCATGGACAAAGTCAATAGAGAGTGTGTATCTGCTTGTCTGTGAATTTCCAACTGGTGCTATTTTACTACATAAAAAACACACATAGGAAAAATCCTGTACAATTTCACTGATGTGGTTTAACTTTTTAATGGAACTGGCAGACACAGAAGGCAGATGAATGTTGCCAGGGATTGTGATAAAAGCCAAGGAACACATTGCAAAGAAAGTGTTAATACATTTAACAGTGGTGAACAGAAACACTTAGAATTAAGATTCAGATGATAAATCCTAGGTGTTTTGACTGGAGTCAGCATATAGAGAAGGAAAAATAGCCGAAATACATAAAGGATAGAATAACAGGATGGGAGACCTTGAAAGAGAAATTTACAAAATAACAAGACAGAGTAAGTTAAGAAAGAAATGAGACAAGGCTATGGGAATGGGAAGATTTACAAACAAATTTACAGAATACACAAGTCAAAAATTGGAATAGGTTAGATGGGAAAATTTCTGATGACAAAGGTAGAGTAGAAGAAGAGCAGAATTAAAGAATGAATATGAATAATTGCTCAGTCAAAATATATAGAAAAAGAAACAGCTGAAGATGTATGTATTGAAGTAACAGAGGAAGGAATATCAGAGGAATAGATAATTGGAAGAGGAAATATTGAAAGTATGAAGGTCAGAGAAAAGAATAAGTGATAAGAAAAGCCAAAAAAAAGAAAGGGAGGAGGTTCCATTATACATAATGATAGGGAAAGAAGGATATAGCATTGAAAAATGAGATGCAGAATATTACCATGTGTGTAGGATACAGAAGATCAAATTTGAGGAAGATATGCAGATAGGAATAGGGGAGTGATCTGTGATGACATACAGCAAGCAAAGAATCAAGAGGAAAAAAAGCCCTATGAGAAACATGTTATTTTCCTTCTCAGAAAAAAAAAAATCAAGGAAAAGCACATGAAAGGAGTCCTCAGTAGGCAATACCCATATGAAAAGCAAAGAATATGCTAGAGAGGTCTGCACAATTAATTTAATTCCAGCACTTGAAACGCTAAATTGGGGTGTTCTAGGTTTGAGTCAGTATGCAACTTCAGAGTCAAGTGATGGAATGTCAGTTCTCAGGAAATTTACAAAGAAAGACGATAACAATCACAGTTTTCCTCCACCAAACTAGATTCTTAGTTGTATACACTATACATTCCTATAATATAGAGAAGAAGGGGACTCAAGTGAAATGTGTGTGAGAAAATCTTTGCCATAGGGTCACAGAGCACCATAAATGGCAGAGACAAACAAGGAGACTTAGACAAGACAGGGAACAGGTAGCATGATGACTTCCAGACAAATGTAGAAACATTTTCTCCAATAGAGGCATAAGTGCTCTGCAGCTCCTGTTCAGAAACATGGATCTTGATGCCAAGCTTGGGGGTAAACTCTGGGCCCCACAGGGACTGTAGGAGTGTGGTCATATCAGCATGGTCCTGAGACCCTGTCAGGACCCTCTGCTACTTGAGAGGCAGAGATGAAGGAAGAAGTTTCATGCCCAGTGTGGACATGAAAGTTCCTGAGACAATATTCCAATTAAAGACTGAGTAAAGTGTGGGTACCTATTCTCCAGGATCCAGAGAAGAACAATGGCTGGGTGCATTGGAATACACCAGTCATCTCCAGCCACAACGAAAGCATAAGCAGGGAGGTAACAGCCTGGACCAGCCTGGTCTAAATTCAAAATCTACCTTCAAAATGAACAAAGGAAAGAGGGATTCATGTTTGATTCAAGCACTAAATCATTTGTGCCCTGGAATTGAATTCCAAGTTTCTGTAAGCACTCTGTAACCAGTTTCTGTAAACACTTTTTGAATCATGTTCACCTATTGTTGTGCATGCTGCTCCATATAAACTTACAGGTGTTACTGCTAGAATTTGCGCCCTACTGTGGTCCATGCTGGTGTGCATGTACAGAATGCTGCACATGCACCTATTTATGCATCGTTGGGTAAGGATTGGCCTCCTAGTGTATGTGGGCCTTCTTGTACTCATTCACGTGTATATCCTCATGTCATGGGCCTCTGTGTGCAAGAAGGCATGCTGTTGTTTGTGGGCCTCATGGTGTACATAGCTTGCTGGTGTTCATGCACATGATAGTTTAACTTTTTGTTTGAGTGTGGGTTTTCATCTAATTTTCATTTATTTATATTCCTTTAGTCCGTGTGCATGGAGGGGGTGGCGTTTAGCTGGTATTAGGACAGTCCTGTTTATGTTTAGTGCAGAAGCCTTCGATATATGCGGCACTCTTGCTGTGCCATAAGTGTCCACAGGGTGGACGCCAAGCCTACCCAGTACTGCAGGGAAAAGAATCCTGCACATCCTACACTCCACAGGCTTGGCCTACAGTATGTTGGCTTTCTTTCTAAGTGTATCCATGCCATTGTGCTTGGGGGCCTGTTGAAACACACAGGCAGGGTCGTGCTTCCTCACAATCCAGCTGTTTCCATTTGTACGTATGCTTATTGGTATATACGATCCTACTTTAATCATGCACCACCTAGACTTCTTTTGCCTTATGCAGTTTATGCACTTGACAGTGTGTGAGAAATTTCTGGTGCGTGTGTGCCCACTGAAGCACGTGGGCAACTGCAGTCCATGTGCCAACTGAATTCCATGCATCTAATAGAATGCAAAGGCCCTCTGGTGTGCATAGACCTACTCATTCAGCTTAACCGGTTGGTGCACATGAGATTCTTGGTGCCTGTGCCCCTGCCAATATGTGTTTGGTAAACGTGACAGCTGTTCAACGGTGTTCTTGTGCATGTTGTTTGTATGTGTCTGCTCCTGCACGTGTCCACGTGTTAGCTGTTAAATGTGACTCGAGGTCCTCCTTGTGTCCATTAGTTTGCTTTCTGGTGCACAAGTACCTTGGATTGTGTGTGTGAATGCTATTCTCTGTACACCTGCTCCTTTGTGCAGGCATGCTGCTGCAAATGTGCTTTCCATTTCTGGTGGGCATGCATCTGATATTTTGTTTTTATTGTGCTTGTGTGTTGTTATTTAGGGCAGTCCAGTTTACTTTTTGTGCTGAAAATTGAGGTACACAGAGTCATGCAGATCCCCATATTGTTCCGTGAATCTGGGGGACAGAGGCCAGTAGCATCAGTTCCCATAGATTCTGTACCACATACTCCTGACCTACAAACAGTTTTGCTTCCTTCCTATTTCTATGGTGCATGGTCCATGTTGTGTGTGGTTTCGGCAACTTAGGCTGCCCAGACTGGTATGCTGATGTACATGTGCCTGGTGGTACATGTCCTGTACAGGGATGCTGGTAATTCTGCTGGTAATTCAGGGCATTCAGTCATGTCCACCAGATGGTGCATGTTAGCCTCCTCCATGTGTGCTTTGGATAGCAGGGGAGGGCTTTTTGTGTGCATTCACCTGCTTTCCTATGGTCCTCTTTGTGCACAAAAACTTCCTCATCCTGTGTGTCTGATGCATGGAGGACACTTGTTGTGCATGCCCACTGGAATTGTCTCTGCTGGTGCATATGAGCCTCCTAATGCATGTGAACCTGCTGATGTGCATGAGCTTTCCGCTGCAAATGTGTCATAGGTACTCAGTGAAACTACTATTATGCATGCATTTCCTGAAATGAAATACCTTCTAGTGCACACCAGCCTATTGGTGCCTCTGCATATCATCTGACATATGCCAATATAGCTGTGCATCCCCATCGTGGTCCAAGAGAGACTGCTGGCAGGTTTTACACCTCTGGTGGGCAGGTATGTCCTAGTTCATGTGAGCCTCAGTGTTTGTATGTTCCTCCTGATTCACATGCATTTCTTGGTGCATGTGGACTTCTATTGTCCATATGTATTCTTGGTGTTCCTGAGCCTGCTTGTCGATGTGGGCCTCCTGGTGCACAACAGTGTGCTAGCATTCATGCACAATACTCCTGAAATAGCGTGTAGGACATGGGTGCCCATGGACCTAAGATTTTACTTATTTAATGCACGGGTTGTGTGTGTGCTTTGGGCACTGGGTCACCAGCTTGTTTTTGTGGTTGAGCATGGGGCCATCTGGTTTCCTCTGCACCCCATGATGTTCTCCACAGACAACAAAAGCTGGCTTTGTGCAGCAGATCCATGTAGATGAACCTGCATGGCCAATACTCAGTGTATTTCCCAGAACCCACACTCTGGCTGGGATCCTGGGAACCATCCATCACTGGAGTCGTTGTCTGGTCACAGGCACAGATTTCCTCATTGGGAGGCTTAATTGTCCTACCCATACTCCAGATTACCTATCACAATGCTCTATCTTATGGTCAGCAAAATGAGCAGTAACCTGGACAGGTACCTGCTCATGCTGAAGACGGAGCTGCCATCCTGGTTCTGGGAAGGAGACTGATGTTTGCTAACAGCTGAGGGCTCATGGAGACCTACCTGGGAATGTTACCTAGGCACACACCCGGCTGGATACCTGGCTGTTGGCCCAGAAGCGCTGCTCAAGTTCAATTCAGGCCCATCCTGAGAGCGTTTTTCTGGGGCAGCTTTCTAGCTTCTTACCTGAGCAGCTACCTGTACAGAATGAAGAGTCATCTGATGCTCCATGGCCAGAAGCACCACTTACGGAGACCCAACTGCCACCCTCAGAACTGGGGGCTCCATGCAGTAAGTCCCAGAGAAGACACTTTACCTGAGTGTCCTGGTCACATGTTGCACTGTGAGACAAAGTCCCCAATATCTGTGATGCTCTCTGTTACTGTCCATATGCCTGTGCCTTTGACAACAGTGTTCTGCTGATCTCTAGCATTATGTGAGCCACAGGCCGTGGGTTACACAATACTTGCTTTAGAACCCAAAGTGTGAGAATCTAAACATAGGACCTGAGCTCATGCAACAACACCAGCACAAATACACAGAAGGAGAAACAAGATGGATAGAGAGAAAAATTCTTAAACTGTTTTAATACTTTAGCTGGGCTAGGTAGCTCATTCCTGTAATCCTAGCTACTCAGGAACCTGAGGTCTGACGATTATGTCTTGAAGCCAGCTGAGGCAGAAATGTCCACAAGGCCCTTTGGTCTAATGTTCAAGTCAAAAAGTTAATAAATAACACATTGGCAAGAATAATAGCCCTGCACACAAAAGCTCAGGGACAGCACCCTGCACTGAGTTCAGATCCCAGACTGAGAAAAAAAATTAATCTATTTTTATTTATTAGCTTATTTACTGTCCAAGTGATGTGCAAAGGGGTTAGAGTTTCACATGTAAGGCAGGGAGTACATTTCTTATAAAATTATTACCTCTTCCTCATTTTTTCCCAACCATCCCACTCCCCTTTCCCATCTCACATGAGTGGTACATGGAGTTATAGCATATAATTTTGTAACTACTGCTGTGGTGTTTGTTCATTGTTTCTTTGTGTCTCCATTTTGATGTTCCCCTTCCCTTCCTAGTTCCAATAAATATATACATAATACCTAGGGAACTGAAATCAGTCACAGTGACATGAGGGGCAAAAATGTTTTCCCTGGATTGTTGGACTTTTCCGCAGTCCGCGTCTGTCTGCTGCCTGTGGGCTGAAGGTTTCCTCTCCTAGTCACCAATGAGAACTGGAGGTGAGTGGAGAACCGGGGACTTTGCCAGGGCAGTGGTGGTGCTCTGCTGCCACTGCTGCCAGAGTTCAAATTTCTTCATGGATGTTTAATAACCCTTGCTTGTCAATTTGCATGTGTCTCTTTCTTAGTCATTAAAAATATAAATCAGTTTCATTATGTATTTACCTCACAGTGGACTTTAGAATATTTTGGTTTCCTTTCTTTCTACTTGAGGGTAATAGATGTGGGTAAAAATATTTCAATTAACCGAGGAAAGTAGTGGTTATCTATTCTGTCAACTCATTGGAAATGTACCAGTCATCTCCAGCCACAGGGAAAGCATAGGAAGGGCCATAAAAGCCCAGACAGGCTGGACCTAAATTGAGAACACACCTTCAAAGTGACCAAGGTGACACAGTGCCTGAAATGTGAGCCAATCTCAAATGAAGTTTGGGTCTTGAGTAGAATGCAAGGACTCCTATTCCCCTATACTTTTCAATTTGTTTACAATATGGCAGTGTGAAGAAATGATTTAGTTGTCAATGGGGAGAAAGAGGAGGAGAGAGGGATAGAGAAAGAGAGGGAAGGGTTAGGGAGAGAGTGAAGGAGGGTGAGAGAGTGGCAGGGAGAGAGAGAAGGAAGGAGAGAGAGAGGGAGGAAAGGAGAGAGAGAGAGGAAGGGAGACAGGGAGGCAGAGATTGGCTGAGAATTTCCTGGCCTTGTACTTGGGATCTGAAATGAGTCTGTATGTCACAGGATAATAGGTGCCCTTAACAGACAAGGCTTTGCCCTGAGTATAAATGATGCTGAGTTAGGCCCTACATTCAGGTTTTGATAATGTATGGTTATACAACCGGGATGCAGTCACCCAACTAAGAAGTAACAATGTATCAGCACTCTTAATTAAATTCCAATCTGTAGTCTGCTCCAAGTTTCTCCCCAGGGTCAGTGTTCCCACGTCTTGTGCCCACTCTTTCTTCCCCTTCCCTCTACTCCCTTTTCTTTCCCTGCTGTTGATTTTTCTCTTTCCTGCGTCTACCCTGGGGATTGAACCCAGGGCCCAGGGGTGTCCCCGCGGTCTTTGGATCAAAGCTGGTCACCTAGGGGTGTTTTGGTATTCGTTTACTGCCAGTGGTCTCAGGAGCGGCGTTTGCTTTCCCACGGGGTTTCAATCGCCCGCCATCCGGGCCAGGATTCCGGGGTAGCTAGGATTACAGGGGGACCCACCGCATCTGGCAGCCCTTCAACTTCCGCCTCTGGAGGAATGACACGGAACTAGGTGCCATCCGTGACTTGGCTGGGAGCACGACCCAGGCGGAAGTAGCTAATTGCTTTCCGGTGCAGGGCGATTGTCCCTACTCCAGCACAGTCCGTGGTTGGGGGGTTCCTCGAGGCCGAGCTGCTTTGTGGCTCTGCAGGAGCAAGCTTGGGTTGAGGACGAGCAGGACGACATGGCGAGTAGAAGGGAATGTGGGACTCCTCCCTCTGCATAGAGGTAATCCAGGGGGCGCTTCCTGTGGGGAGGCGGCGGGCCAGCGGTGAGAGAATATGGGCACAGGGAATGGAGGATGGGGAGGGGGCCAGAGTCCGGGGAGGGGGAGGCTAGCCGAGAGGATAGAGGAGGATGGGGGGCAAAAGGTCGTGGCAGGCAAGAAGAGAAAGCCCTTGGCACCTAGGGTAGGGGTATGGGGGCAGAGCAGGCCAAGAAGGAAGTGACCATGCCAGGATGAGGGGGGGCATGTGCTACGAGAGAAGGGGAGTAGGCTCGTGGGGTGGAAGAGAGGGAGGTAAGAGGAACAATGGCTCACTGGGAGGGGAGATGGTTTCCCCGGCTGGCACACAGGGAGGGAGAAGCAAGGGCACTGGAAAAGGAGGCAGAATAGGCAGAAGGGAAGGAATGTGGGTAAGTCCCACGGGTAGAGGAGAGGTTGCCCTCGGGAATGGGAATGCACAGACTCCGGGAAGGCAATGCACGGCAAACTGCTGCATTGCTAACGCCTTCTGAGAACCTGCGTGCTGCTCATGGAGGTCCAGTTGGGCCAGGCTAAGGATCCCTGTGAAAGGTACAGGGCACGTGGAGACTACATGGAGCACTGGAGAGTCGGCTGTGCTGCCACTGTTGGACAGCAAGGCTGTGGGGCCGGTGCAGCAGGAGAATAAAATGGCTGAGTAGGAGACAAAAAAGCTGGTGGGGGTGATTTAGAGGCACCTTTCAGACAATTTGTATCACAAGCACGGAGGAAGCAATGGTTAGCCAACGGTAAACCTATTTCTCAACAGCCACCACTGAAGGAATTGCAGGCTCTTCAGTTAGATCTGGGACCAGTGAATAACCAAGCCACCAAGGCTCATGAACGCCTAAAACAGAATCTGAGCAAGAGGCAAAAGACTCTCCTGGATTCCAGAAGCAGCAACATCCGGGGCATCCCTGGCTTCTGGGCCCAAACTGTATCCTTAGGCATCTTACTTGTTACTGCCTTGCAGCCTGTTTTTTCGAGTAGTGGACTGTTTATGAGGCATTTGCATTCACAGGATCTGGAACAGCACACTGCTAGGGTCCCTAGAGAAGAGGACTATGGATAATCTAGGCTAGAGATTGGTATAGGCAGGAGTTGTAGGGACAATGAGTCATAGAAACAATGAGTAGCACAAGGAAGTTGCCACATAGGCTGCTAATTGGAGAAGAGTTTTGTAATGGTGCTATGGGAAAGGGGTGTGAGTTATGCCATGGTCAGAAAGAGGTGGGAAAGAAGACATATAGACAAAGAGATTGTAAAATCTGGTCCCCATCACTCAGAGAACAGAATACAACAGAGCTCACTTCAGGTCGTCTTCAATTTGCAAATCCTAAGCTTACCTTATTATTTAGGATATTCCTTGGCCTAGAATAAGATGCAGTTTGGAGTACCTAGGAAGACACTAGCCTCACACATCACTTGCTGCTTTCAATGCAAGTGGTTATACCTAGCACATCCACAGCATCTGAAGGCTCTTTGACCCAGGCAGTTTGTGAACCATCCCCAGCCGTCAGCAATGATCAGTGACCAAGATGAAGACATGCTTAGCTACATGATCAATTTGGAAGTTAGTACCCAAGGCATTTATTTTGGTGGGCTATACAGTGTCACGAACAGAACTCACTTCCAAACAGGAACTTGCCGGTTACTTGTAAAGGGCTTTTAGCTTTCTACCTTTTCTTCTGGTAGGTACAAGAACTCAGGCATCCCAAGAGTTCCTGCAAAATCACCTTTTACTTTAGAAATAACCCATACTTCCAGAATGCAGTGGTTGTTAAGGAATTCCTCGTGGATATCACTGGTAAGAATTTGCTCACAGTGTGTTTTTTGGAGTTTGTGAATTGATAATGGCCAACAGGACTTGGATTCTTTTATCATGTCTTCTTGCAGGGTATATGTTGTGCCATTCCACTCCCATTCAGGGGCGTCAGGATTATAAAATAGAAGCTGACAGTCACAGAAACCACAACAAGAGCCCAAACTTCTTCAACTGGTTTACAAACCACAATTTTGCAGGCTCAAACAGGATCACTGAGGTACTACAAAAGGCCAAAGCAAGCCATCTGTGACGTTGGTTGGTTCACTGGCTTGCTGAGTGCTGAGTGTGAACCTTGAGCTTACCTACTTACCTTACCTACTTACTTTACCAGATCATCAGAAAAGACCTGTGGCTCAATCCATTGTACTACTACAAGATGATGAAAGCACATGAAGAGGGGGTAAAGAGGAAGGATATATAGGTGGGTAGCTAGTACATGCTGTCCATCTTGTTAGGTACCTCAATGCTAACTTCACACCTGTACATTTGAGGCTTGTGACTAAAAGAGGATGGCCAAACACAGTTCCTCCAGGGCCTCTGGAAGAGACAACAAATTGGAAGGACAGCTGTGCAAAACTGGTTAAGGCTGAACTAATTCTGCTGAAGCATGGGTAACATACAGAGACACTCAGATAGATGCCAAGCTGAATCTTTAATACCCTGTCCTTCTCAGAGTTCCAAGAGAGGTAAACCCATTTCTTACCCTCCTCCCATCTCCTAAGTTTTGGCTCTCCCAAATTTATTTCCTCCATTGTCTCTGAATAGTATTGCTTGTGGTAAATCATGACTTGTGAGATTTCTTGTGTAATCCTCGACATGATAGTGGGGAAGGGGTGATAGACAATGGACTTTAACTCATGGACTGGAGACTTGAGATCAGAAGATCTAGACTTAGAAGGGAATTAGTGTGTCTTAACCAGCATCCAGAAGTATCAAAACAACTTTATATTATATACTTGTAATGAATATGTATTTTTCGTGTTCCTTAGGGTAATTCTGGACTTTGACTGGAAGATGCTGGAGCATCAAACTTTGCCTAAATTCATTGGGACATGTGTTCATCACAAGCACTACTTTAGAATTAGGAGACAAGCTAGGTCAACACAGAAAAACCCTGGAACTCACTTCAGGTACTAAGACAGGATGCAGAGAGCCAGACAGGTGATTAAATGTGAACTGATAATTCAGGACAAATCCACATGGTCATGTGTGTCTGACTCTGTGCAAATATATGTAGGATTTGAATGGGAAAATAAACAACTCGGTTCTGTTTGTGAGTTTGCAATGATTGTTTCTGAAAGTCAGTTGGAGAGTCTGCCTCTACAGTTTAATGAGAAGAGGGAGACATATCTCCAGCTGAAGCTCAGCATTAGAACACACATTTTTCCCCTTTTAGGAAAGAATTGGCAAGGTTGGTGACAGTAGTTAAGGAGGGTGGAGGTTGTTGACATTGGAGAGACATTTCAGGTAGGCCCTAAATTCCACCTATTGCACTTGAACCTAAAATCAACATTGCTTATGTGAAGTTATACCAATTGCTCCACCTCAGTGTTATCTGTAGAGGTTCTCCCATAGTTGGATAGTATGCTCCAGAAGCTTAGCCTCCTTCCTCATTCTCCATTCTCTCTAGTGTCTGAAATACACATGTATGTCCTGAAACATTTCCGGGCTACATAGAGCACTGTCTCTGTTTCCTTCATGGCATCAACAGCCTCTGGAGTTATACAGATCTTCAATGAAGATTTTTATTATCATTTCAGAAATAAGTAAGAACTGCAAACAATGCCTTGTATACCTGTGAGGAGTAAGAATGACCTAGGTGAGACAGGTAAGAGTGGATAGGGGAACAGGCAGTATGGGTGTAATGGCAATAAAGAGTAAGTCCATAAAGGTTTGTGTTTGTCTCTTTCCCAATACCAGTCTCCTTACTCACGCTGGCCATGCTTCCTTATGCCAACCATGTTACATTACAGTGTCCCTGTGTTCATATCTATTCTTTCTGTCATATGGCCTGATATGTCCTGTTTATGAGATCAACGGGCTGGTCATGTTCCACCTCTGGCTTCTTCCCCACCTCACTGTTTCATTCCTTTTTCTGTTTTCATCCCTTCTTTAGTAGTGCTGTGGCACCCTGGTGATCTCAGATGGGTGTTCAGATCAGGGGATGCTTTAGATACCCCAACTGTTAAGGTATGAACACCAACCTTATTATTGGTGATTCACAAAGAGACCCGAGATCAGAATTTCAGTCTCCATGAGTGCTGCCAAGAGAACTTGTGAAGATTGTATCGATGGTATAAAATGCTGTAAGTACATGGTGTCTACATTCTCATACTCCCAGAAGAAACTGTAGAATAATACCAGAAACAAACTACAAGGTGAAGGAAGTAATGATAGTAGGATCACATTCCCTGCCAAACCAAATGACCTTTCAAAGCACACTTTGTGGCTGGGGAAACACTTGTTGTCCATGACAAAGAGCTGATTCTCTAGGCATCACTAATCTCTGGAAGTTTGTAACTGTGCCAAAAGGTAAATGTAGAATCATTGTACTGGAGTGATGGACCAAATATTCTTCTTTCCAGGCTGGCAAGGAAGCAAAAGAAAAATTTCCTAGTTATTCTGAGAAAACCTGCATGCTTGGATGCAGCATTAACCTCTAGATGTGACCCTGTACAAAATTCACTCATTCCCTGAGGTTTTGCGAGCCAGTGAGGATGGCCAAGGAGATTTCCCTACTCACAGATGCTATAGGAGAGTCTGCAAATACTCTTCACAGGAATGATAATATGTCAGGAGTATCGCGGGATGGTTGGGAACTGTACCCTTCCCACTCTAGTGCTCTTTGGATTTGGCTCTTATTCAGATACAGAGACATCTCTAATATACTCTCTGTTGGCCTTAGGAAGAAAATGAATCCCCTATGACTCCAGATGCTTACCAGGACTTCCTGTGATGGCTCTGCACAGGGGCGCAAAGTGTGTTCTGCTCCTACATCGTGGCTGGACATATTTATCCCTGTGGGTAATACAAGGATACTGTGAAATTAGCCTAGGGTCACACTGTGCCACAGAGACATGACCTGGTCACACATTTTTAAATGTTTATTATAGCCAACATACTTAGGAACTCATGTATTGCAGTTGACACTAGCAGTGGGCAATGAGACCCCCAGACTTGACCACCTTGCTTTGTTGAACTGGTGTGAATTTGTAACGTGTTCTGGCTAAGCATACTATTTTTCCTTGCAATTCGCCCCATAGGACACATGTGCATCCAATATATGCTCTTAATGAGGGTTTGTTGTGGCTCTTCCTTATCTGCTTTGCTAACAGAACCTTTATCACTACACATACTGCATATGGTAGGGGCCAGTAAGACCCACATAAGTTTTTGTTTCCATGTTTTTGTTATAATGGCCTGTTCTCATCTTGCGATCTTTGGAGACACCTCATCTTCCTTGTCTCCTGCATCCTGAAGTATACATTTTGTTCTATCCAGGGCCCACACACCAGTAATTCCCAACATGGTGGCCTCCGTGTGCTTCAGGTGCAATGGGGACTTGGATGCCAGCCTTATCAGTAGACATCCTTAGGCACTCGTGAGCTGGGCATTCACTCGCTGAGTTCCATTCAAGGATTTTCATACATAACACCTTGATTGTTCCAGCTTGGTTTCCTAAGGCTGCTCATTGGTATGATCTTTTTGTCATTCTTTCTGCTGCGTGTCCTGTTCATGGGCTCCAACAGCTCCTTTATATTCGACTTCAGTTGTTTTTCTGTGTGGTCAATGGCTCCTGCCTTTCTGCCTACAACACCTGTGGCTGCTGAATACGGTCACAGGAAATTAACACCACCCAGGACACAGTATAAAGACCTCTGGCATTTGTTTCATAACTTACAAAAATTCCTGGACCTAAGGGGAATCCCTGCCCTCCTTCACTGGCTTTCTTACTTTTTGCCTCATAGGATTAGCATGTGATTTAAATTTGTTCATAGTATAGATTACTCAAACATGGATAGTTTCCTGTATACTTTCACTCCCTATTCCCTTTCTGTTAAGTAATTTCTACACATTTTTCTAGAGATATTCCAATTTATAAATACTTTTGCTTTTTGGTTTTAACCTTAGTGCCCTTGTGAAATTTCAGATCATCTACATAAACTGAATGTCCATCACAAACATCACAAAAACCTGTAGAACCAAGCATATTCCCATGCATGTATGCTCTTAAAATAATCGCACGTTCTATCCCAATTTTGCTGATGGTACACCTCAATGCAACAATAGCAATTAGCAGCAGAGTCTTTTCTCTTGTATTGTGTTCTCATTAATCTTAGCGATTTCAGATTCCCATACTAGAGATAACATTCCCACATGACTTTAGGTAAATCTTAACTATTCTCTGAGTGTGGATGTGTATGGAAAGTTATGGTGAAGATTTTTGTGCCATTTATGTGCTTTGGTAATATGCTTCCATGCCTGCAGCACATTGGACATATTCTGAGCTCAGGTACCAAATGTTGGTTTTCAGATTTTTTGGATATTTGTATGTGTCTTTGACTTTGCTGTCAGAATATTTTTCTGTGTCAAAGCACAGTATAGTGTGTAGAGTCAACCAGAAGGACACATTTTCATGGAGGTGTGTAAACCTCTCTGGTATTACCAGTGTTCTTGATGCATGTATGACTATGCATGTTTGTGTGCATGAATGAGTGTAACAACCTAGTGATTCCTTGCAACTACAGTAGTGAAGAATATTAGCCAAACACTCATCAAATGTTGCACATGGGCCTGCCACTGCTATTGCCTCCATCTGGCTTGAATCCTGTGTCGTTTTGACTGTTATTGCATGCCCTATGTCGTTGATGTCCAGTATGGATTGATGCACACTGTATTTACAGTGGTTGGTAGCTGCAGACTCATCTGGATCTAGTTTCCGCTAAGTTGTGTTTTATCCTGACAGCAAAGTGCTAACATTCCCTTTAATCCTGTTTTATAATGCTCAAAGATACTCTAATGCCCATTGTCCTTCAGTAGATGTAGGAAAGTTGTCTGATTAGTTTCTGCATATGCATAGGATTTTTTCTTCCTTTTCTTCTTTTTGCCAGTCCTGGTGCGTAAACTCAGGGCCTGAGCACTGTCCCTGACTTCTTCGTGCTCAAGGCTACTAGCACTCTACCACTTGAGCAATAGTGCCACTTCTGGGTTTTTCTATTGTTGTGGTTTCATAAATACCAGGCAAGCAATCTACCACTGGGGATTTTCCCAGCCAATGTACAGGATTTTTTAAGACACTCAATAAAGTGTTGCTGGACATTTATTTCATGGTGGTAAAATGTGTCTGGTTGTATTAAACCACTACCTAACCTCATAATAAGGAAAACAAAAGGCTTTCATTCTGTAATCTGGAACATGTCAATCATTCCCACTTTCATACATATTGTCACAGATGGCATAGTCAGAGCCACTAGACAAGACAAAGAAATTTCATCATGATAGAGAAAAAATGTTTCAAGATTGTAAGTGTCTACAGATTATCTGAATTCATATCTGGAATAACTGGAATAGTACCCCTCAATCTTTTCAGAATACCAAACATGAATGCAATAACTTAATATTTGTCTGCAAAACCAACTGAGAAAGGTTATATGATGAATGAAAACTCCTTGTCTGGTCAAGAGGAACCAATTATTGTCCTGCTGCTGACTTCAGTCATGTTGTTGAAGAGTGGGATGCATAGACCAGGCCATGGTTCACTGTCCTCATTGTTTATAGGCCTGTGGTGAAAAAGAACATCCTAATGGGATAATGGAGAAGCCATTGGTCAAGATAAGATATTCATGTGGCCTGCAAGGACAAAATATTAGGACATACATACACAGAAGGAGAGAGAGAGAGAGAAAGAGAGAGAGAGAGGAGATAAATGTGTGTTTCCATGTGGCTAGTGAAGAACATAAAATTTCCTCATGGGTATATCGCCAGTCACAAAATTCTTTCCTTTAGGCCTAAACTTCTAGTTTCTACCACTTCCTACTAGTAGAGTACTTTGATTTATAAATGTATGGAAATACAAATTCATATAGGAAATTGGTCTCTCATGCTTCATCATGAATGTGAGATGAAGAGACATGAATTGGTAGGCAAAGGCAGGCACCAGTACTGGTCAACAGGAAGAATGAGTAAAGCAAAACAAAGAAGGCCAGTTGAAAAGAAAGAAAAACATGGAAATTGACTTAGCACAGGGAAGCTGAAAGCAGAAGACAATAAATGCACTAAAACCAAATAGCACATAACAAAGAAGACAACACAAAACAGAAGCCAGATGTTCAGCCATAATTTTAATTTCTCCCATATAATCATTATCAATAACACCTGGATAAACAATCATTCCTTTCATAGTCAAGCTGGACCTGCTCAACACCAACCCTGCTGTCCCATGAGGCAAAGGCTTGACAAACTATCATTTAGTCCCTGTCTGATCTCAAATAACTTATCTGTCCTTGCCCCAGAAGTAGGAAGCTTCCTGCAGGATTTAGTTGGACATTCATTAATTTGTCCATAAGCAATTTCTGGGCAATTAATTTGTTGTTGAACATCAGAATATCTACCTGCAACCACCAGCATGTCATAGGCTAGAGATATGTTGCTGCGGTTATTGTATTTTGCCACCTCATCAGACCTTTCCATCCATTCTGCAGTCTATAACAAATAATATCCCCCATTGAGGCAAGCCTGAGCAATTGTCTTCCAATCCTCTGCGCACAATATCTGGTGAGCCAAACTATCAATCAAGGATAACGTGAAAGGAGCAGTTGCCCCATATTTCGTAGTAGAACTCGTAATTTCTTTCAATTCCTTAAAACGTGGATTACCATACTACTGGTTGCCTTTGTTTTCTAAGACAGGAAAAAGTTGGAAATCCCCTCCCTCTGCTCCGTTGCAGTCAATATAGCCTTTTGAACTGCAGACATAGTTGGAGGAGTCTGAATTAGGAGCAGTGGGCATTTACCTTCCCCATTTATCACAGAGCTGGGCATGGGGAAGGGTCGGTGCCCTGGAGGGTCTTTGTCTTTGTTACAGAGTGTCAAAAGACTAACACAGAATTTTTATACTTCTAACACTCTCACACTCTGATGGACATCCCTGTTCCTCTGCCATTGATACACAGAGGATTTATTGTTCTTCTCAGACAATAATTTTATAGAAGCAATTTCAGTCTGATGATCAGTATCCAGATTCTTTCTAATCATTTTCCAAACAGAAAATGTCATGTTTTACTCTAATTTTTATCTGTTTTTTTTTAAAATTCTTGGATAACTTTTGCCATACCCCAAGTCCACTGTTCCCTCCTCCAGGAACCAGGGGCAGAGATTCTGTACAACCCCAAAAACTTCCTCTAGCCCCTTTGAACTAATCTTACAGCTTTTTCCTCAGGATGGTCCTATGTGCCCTCAGAAACACTCGTGTTTCGCACTCATTTTACATCTCCTTCCTTTTTTCTTTTTCTTATTCTTTTTCTCTTTCTATTTCCTTCACTTCAGCCCCCCCACCCTCCCACCGCTACTACACTTCTTGGTCCCTTTACCTGCTTGCTTCTCTGTGCGAGAAGTCCTTCCAATGATTTCCTCTGGTCCCTGTTCGGGCAACAGTTGCTGCGCGTCAGCCATAGCTTGAACAAGGATTCCAAGCGGCAAGGGATGCAGGAGACACAGAGAGGCTGATGACACAACTCTGTTTATTTCAGCAAACCCTTTAGTTTCATACACCTTCTATATTTCTCATAAGTTTGCATAATGCTCTCCTAGGATCCACTGCTGGGTAAAGTACAGACAGCAGATCCTTCCTCATTCTATTTCTACCAATCCTTGTCTTCCATGCCTTCCCCGACAAGCCCCCAGGCCCAGAAGTTGATCAAATCCCTTCCCCAAGACAAATGGGCAAACATATGCAGTCCTGAGGGTTGGAGTCAACGGAGGTGGTGCCTTTGCTCACACCTTGCCAGCTCCTGGCACCTCCAGGTCAGTAACAATTATTAAATGAAACGCTCAATACAGTTTAATGAATTCAGGTCGAATGGCACCTGGACTTACCTGTAGCACTTGTGAAGTCCTAGTAGTTTTTAGTACTTTGCATCAATGTTCCCTTTGCTTTCCTCAGAGGCTCCTTTAGGGAGGGCAAACCATCATGGTTTAAGTTGCTGGCCAGGACCTGCTGCCTGTATTGGTTGATGCTACAGGTAGTCCCAAGAGTGCTTTGCTGCCAGGCACCAGCATCTGGTTCTTGGGAAACAAATGGTTCCCTATGCAGAAGTTTCAAATCGTTTCCTATGCAGGATCTCTTTGAAAGTATGCAGGGGAGCCTTAAATTGGGCTTCTTCATTGCATATTGGAGTCCCTGAAGCAGTCTGTCTTGCTTTCTTGTTTGTATTACTTTTTCTCCATAAAATCTAGACTGTCCTAAATACCTGAGTTTGGATCCTCCGCATCATCCAGTCTGCTCTGTAGGCTCTCTTCTATGTTTTCCATCTCCCTTCCTTCTGACTGGACATTCTTCATGGCTTTCATCACTCTGCTGTGGTTTGTCTTTTACATCCTATATGGTCTTCTTCATTAACTTGGTTGAGTGCTGTCTCGCATTCCTTTAGCTGAGTAGCTCTCCTTTCATAGGAATCCTTTTCCTTCTGTTGGAGTTTGTTTAGCTTTCTGTTTGTGGAAGACACGAGTTCCTCTATTAATTTTTGCTTGGCTTCACCTGATTCACATATTAATCTTTGGTTAGGCTCCTCCTGCTCTTTGGTTTGCCTCCTCATGCTCTAGAATACTTGTCTGAAGCAATTCATACTTTTCATTTATCATTTCTATAGCAGAGTTTGTAGAGCATCTTGAGGGCTCTAGGAATTTGATTGACTGCTCTATTTCCTCTTATTTTGAGTGGTGAGTTGAGATTCCCTGATTGATTTCCATTTTTCTTGTGTTTTTCTGCCCATTTGGGTAGGAAAGCAAATCCCAAAGCACACCAGAACATGATTTAAGACCTGAACGAAACTTGATCAGATCCTATAGTATAGATCTTAGAGGTAAACAATCATAGATAGGCAAATTCCCTTGCTCCTTTTCGGTATGTAGAAACAGATGTAGTGTCCGTGCAGACAACTATTTTAGGGAAAAAACCAATCCTTATCCCTGTATTTAGCAGTTGGATTATATAGAGTTATAACCATCAAGAAGTCTTTTCTTATTTTTCTTATGTTCTATCTGAATTGATAGGATTGTTCTGAAGCCTTTTGACTCACTCAAATTGAACAAAAACCAGGGAGCAATGGACTATGAAGGTGCTAGAAGTAAATTTAGGATGAGAAGTTAAGAGCAGCATAATGAAGGGAGTAAAAGGAACAGAGGGATTTAGATTTTAATGAAGTGTAATGAAAAAGTGGAAAAGAATAAAACAGAAAAAACATTAACCAAAAAACAGCCATAAAGCAACAGTAAAAACAAAAAGGTTACAGTCAAAAAGGCAATAAAAACAAAAAGACAAACAAATGAAGACCTATGTAGCTATAGAAGAATACTACTAAATTTGAGTGTTCTAATTGTGAGAAGCAGAGGTTTCTGGTATGCTGAGGGTGAATTTGGTCAGTATCTAATAGGAATGGAAGCCTAGTTAGTACTGTTGTCCATGTAACTAAGGATGAGGAATAAATAGCAGAATTTAAAGAAATAAAATATCTGAATTAAAAGGAAAATCATATGAAAAAAAGAATGATAAATGAAAATGTAAGAGGAGACAGAAGAAAAAGAAAGAAAAAGTTGGGAAGTGAGAACCAAGGTAAAAAAATGATTAAAAATTCAATATAGGAAGAAATAAAAATGATGAAAAATAGACAAAAATTGAGGTTATAATAGTTAAAAAGAAGTCTTCCTTGTGTCTTTCATGTCCTGGTTTCCCCTGCTTTCCTTGGGTTGGTCAGTTTATCTGTGCCTTTGCTGGATTAAGTGTCTTATAATTTCCAGGGGGTGAGTCTGCTGTCACCCTCCATCCAAGCTAGTTTATGTAGTTGCTGTGGTTTTCAGGTAGGAGTTGGTTGTTCTCTGTAACTGGGTGTTCCTAGTCAGTCTGTCTGGGAACCGTGCTTTCTCCCAGTCTGTTTGCAGAGGTGCGTTTTCAGCTCGCTAGGAGCTACTCTCTGCTTTTTATTTTATTTTAACATTTAGAAACTCCTACATCCAGCTCAGCTGCAGATCTGCAGGGGGGCAGGCGTACCTCTTGCTGTGTTTTTCATCCCAGTTATGATCTACCAGCTCACCAGTGTAAGACTGCCTGGCAAAATAACTGAAACAACAGCAATATTCTCAACACACACTCACAACAGAGGAAGTTGACAGGGGAATGGCTCATGTCCACAAGATTGCAGCGGCAGAGTTTGTTTCCCAGAGTGCTAAGCTATTGCTAGGAAGTTATGACCTCGTTTTCCACTGGGTGACACAAGAGAGCCACAGAAATTAGCAATGCTTTTGCTGTGGTTTATGGTTGTTTTGTCCCTGAGACTCATTTCGGGGTAAGCACCAAAAACAAGCCATAAGGACAGCTGTGACTCAAGTGGGAGAGCATTAGCCTTGAGCACAAAAGTTCAGAAACAGCACACAGATGTTGAGTTCAAGGCCCAAGTCTGCCATATGTACACAAAAAAAGATCACATATAAATATCAGGATGCATTTTGGTGGATAGAAAAATGGCATGGTGATTTATACAAATTTATTAACTGCTACTTTATACAAAATTTCTTTAAACTCAGTGCCTCTGGATAAGCATCTTGATAACTACATCCTCTAGGATGCAGTTTGAAAATTTAAACATGTGTGATCTCCAGTTTTTCTAACTGCCTCTAAACCAGGATACATACTTAAAACAAAATACTCTATCTCCTCCATTAACTTAACAAGTGTAGCCAAGAACCACGAGGAAATGAACAAGGCTGAGAAAAAGTAAAATTTCAAGTATTGTTTGTAAGCATCATAAATACGTGAGTCATATTCCACCATACCACTGTGTGAGTCAATGTCTCACAAACCTTTTCCCAGGTTATCTTTCCCTTTTTTCTTGATCAAAATGGAGTTGTGGGGCTGGTGATATGGCCTAGTGGCAGGAGTGCTTGACTTGTATACATGAGGTCCTGGGGTCGATTCCTCAGCACCACATATACAGAAAATGGCCAGAAAGGGCGCTATGGCTCAAGTGGCAGAGTGCTGGCCTTGAGCAAAAAGAAGCCAGGGGCAGTGCTCAGGCCCTGCGTTCCCGGCCTAGTACTGGCCAAAAAAAAAAAAAAAAAAATGGAGTTGTGCTCACACTAGCAGTTATAGAATGCATGTTTTATGTATAATATTTGCAAGTTTGATCAGGATTTTGAAATGAAATGTACACCATAAATTTATTTCATTTAATACGTTAGCTGATTTAGAGAAGACCTTTAGATAAAACATTTAGTAATAGTAGTAAAGCCAGCATCTCTCAAGGAATATTTGATCAATACATCATCAACCATTGTTTGATCAAATCAAGGCCAAATTTCCTCGGTAAGGGATCACCTTGTCACATCCCTGTTCTCAGTCAATATCCACCGTATCCATATCAACTAGCTCCGAAAGGATAAATTGTTGGGGATTCATCTTGGCCTTAATGGTAGAAGGGCGAGGAGAGGGCTCCCGAGACACCGCCCTTCCTCCAGCCCTGGGACAGTGGGGAAGCGAGCCACCCCTATCTCCTTCTGGGTCCGGAACCAGATGGGGTAGCTTTGAGACCATCCCCCACCTCGTGCCAGTGAGCACCTGTGCTCTCTTTTTGTGGGCTTTGCCCAGAGGGCAGTACTATGGGATGTGACGTTAGCCCATGAGGGAGGTCCTTGGGAGCTTCTCTTGGATGAACAAGCTCGCCAGCCTATCGCCAGCTCAGGCTCAATACTCATCATCACTACTATATTACTGTGAGCCCCTCCCGATTAAATTGGATTCCTCTCCGAAGCGTCTCCGAGATCCGTCTGTGCCTGGCTTCCTTGGTGGGTAAGGAGGGAGGAAAAGGGGATCTCGTTCAGCCATGTGCACCTGAGGCTAGCCTGTGTCCCTTTGCTCCACCTTGGCTGCCCGCTGGTCAGGTGCCCAGAAGAGAGGGTGAAAAGGGGAGCACTGATAAGGGAGCAAACTTAACATCCCCAAACCAGGGGAGGTAAATCTAGTGCAGCAACAAATGACAGCTTTTGTAGCTGAAGCATATACTCACTGTCATCTAGCAGGAAAGAACTGCAGTTGAGATCTCAGCCAATATATTTGATTATAAGGCACCCATGCTAGGAACTATGTCATACTCTCTGATGGTTACCATTCAATATTGTGTAATTTTGCTATTTCACACTCTAAACCTAAATCAATGAATCTTCAAAGAAATGCACAAACATCCCACATACATATACACACTATTTTGTTAACCAGTGCCTTGATCTATGTAAATTCAATAATCATCCTTTGTTGTTGTTGTCTTTCAAATTTTTATTATCAAACTGATGTACAGAGAGGTTACAGTTTCATACGTTAGGCATTGGATACATTTCTTGTACTGTTTGTTACCTCGTCCCTCATATTCCCCCCTCTTCCTCTTTTCCCTTCCCCCCCATGAGGTGTTCAGTTCACTTACACTAAACAGTTTTGCAAGTTTTGCTTTTGTAATTGTTTGTTTTTTTTTTACCCTGTGTCTCTCAATTTTGGTATTCCTTTCCAATTTCCTAGTTCTAATACCAGTATACGTGGTTTCCAATGTACTCAGATAAGATTACAGAGATACTGTAGGTAAAACCACAGGAAGGTGATACAAGAATATCATCAATAATAGAAGCTACAAATACACATGGGACATTGAAAGTAGTTACAACTGTGATATAACAATTGTCTCCATAACATGGAGTTCATTTCACTCAGCATTATCTTAGGTGATCATAAGGGTATAGCTATTGGGCTCTTGTGATGCTCTTCTATGACTTGCCTAAACCTGTACTAATTATTCCCAATAAGGGAGTACTCTATTTTTATAATTTATTTTAGGCTAAAACTGAAAGTTGACATGAATATCAAGAAAAATACCATTAATAAATGAAGCTAATTCTAAGTCCTACTTAACTTGCCTTGTTCTTTCAATTGCCTGCTGGGCCAGCTGGCAGGGAAACAGGAATCCTGACTGAGGGGCGGCGGGGATAAGGAAAAGGAAAAATAAGGCAAGACTAAAAAGACAAGAGACAAAGATGGGGTACGGGAGGTCTGCAGCCGTAAGGTTGAACCTCAAGACTGCAGCAACAGTTTATTCTTAACTTCCAGCTTATATGCAGTTTTGGAACCAGAGAATAGCATAGGGTTGTTAAAATTTAAGAACACACAGGGGCTTTGAAGTTCACAAACATTTGATTATAGTAAACACAGGAAAAGGTAGATTAACATAGGAATCTACTCCAGCGGACATAGCAAGGTGCAGACAATGGCAAAGCAATTCCAGATAGTGGCCGTGAGCAAAGGTCCTTGCATCTGGTACATCCTAGCGATAACAGCACAGCCAGAAGTAAGAATGAATCTAGCTGCAAGTTTGGCTCCCGACATCTTGGTGACATTGGCACAGCCAGAGGTCAGGATGAACTTAGCTGCTAGCTCAGCTCCCGACACAATTGCAACTCTCTCTTCTGAGATTCATTCTCATTCTTACATTTTCACCTGTTTTTATTACCTCCTAATCCTTTTTTTTTTTTTTTTTTTTTGGCCAGTCCTGGGCCTTGGACTCAGGGCCTGAGCACTGTCCCTGGCTTCTTCCCGCTCAAGGCTAGCACTCCGCCACTTGAGCCACAGCGCCGCTTCTGGCCGTTTTCTGTATATGTGGTGTTGGGGAATCGAACCTAGGGCCTCGTGTATCCGAGGCAGGCCCTCTTGCCACTAGGCTATATCCCCAGCCCCCTAATCCTAATTAGTGAAAGTAAATGGGAAAATTAGATAATGTTCTCCAAACTATACTACGCCATTTAGGAAAAAATTCAGGAGGGATCTATGTAAAGAAAGAAATAGGAAATGATTTGGACTGTGTATACAAAGACTAGAGCATAATTGTTAGTTTACAGTAGCAGGCATTCATTTTATTATGTGCCATAAGTATAACTTTAATTTGCAATCTGGTTGTGTAAACAGCACAGTGGCATGCCTTCTGTATTCTGCAGTGTGTATGAGGAGGCATTGAACCAAGAGCACTATGGGTGGGAGGCATTGCCTTAACAGGAGTTATTTCTGCAACCAGCTGTCAAATACCAAAAAGGGGGACACAGCTCTGAGAGGAAGAATGAAATGTGATTATGCCGGGTAAAAAAAGTAAAACCTTTTTCTCTATTTAAGTGCATGGGTTTGTTCTAGAAAGTATGACGATATTTAAAGACAACGCCTTAGGTCTGTCCGTCTACAGGCAGAACATCATTGCTTTCCCATGTCACTGCTTTCAGGGACAGAGGTCAGGCGTTTAGTCTTAGAAATGCTTAAATCTAATCTGTAGACATGTCAGTGCACAAAAACGACGATGTTTTTGAGTCGGACAACACCCACTGGTGGGAAAGCAAGGGGAATCTTGGGGAAGTGTGCAACAAGTCCTCTGAATGTGAAAACCTTACTGTACTCCATGAAGGGCTGACATCAGAAAAAGTCGCTAGAGATGAACATGGACAGGAAAACTCCATTTATGGTCCCACCCATGGTTCCAATAGGAGTTTTCAACTATACTCTTAACCATCTAGAGAAAGACATTTCAGCATATGAGGTGAAGCCCTACAGCAGGGCTGAAGGTTGAGAATGAGTTCCAGACGAGTGCCAGCAAGGCCCGGCCCCCCAGGACCCATGCCCAGGAGGCTCCGAAGGAGATCGCCCCAAGCTGCCTAATGAGCAGTCGGGCCCCAGGAGGAGGCCAAACCCATCCACGTGCTTCTCCAGGAGACACCCAAAAGAGGACATCAACCGCACCCTAACTACCTAACTGGGAAACCGGCTTGCGCTCCGGACCTCTATAAGGCCCTGGGTCACAAACATTTGCCAGCAGGAAGGAAGAATTGTCTGTCGTAAGAAGGGGTCTAAAGACCCGGACGCCAGACTTCAGAGTCATGGTCTGGAGCTAGCAGCATTACCTTTATTCTTTGGCATGGTGCTAAGAGCAAACAAGGTGGGGGGAGACTGGAAATGCTCTTGGACCATGGCTGTGACTCTTTTCCCACTTGGACTGCCAATCCAGGCTGAAAGTCCTCAGCTCTCCCAAGACCAAGGCAGTTAATGCTTCTGTCTGATGGACAGCGTGCTTGTAAGACACAGAAGGCAATGGAGGCTGTACGGGAGCCAATAGAGGCTGGACAGAAGCCAATCCGAGCAGATGGACGGATTTCTGCTTCCTCATGTGTCATGATCTTGCAGAGCCCACATGTGGCCAGGCACCACACTCTTGCCACCCAGCGCTGTGCATCCTCCAGAGTCCACCCCTCCCCCTTGCCAGGATCTCCTGTGATGGAGGTGGCCCATGTGCCCATCCCTCCCTTGCCACATCCCATGCCTTCCCCGGCCAGCACCCTCCCTTGGCACCCAGGCTGCTCCAGGGAATCGCTATCCACACGGAGGGTGCCCTCATCCTCTGCACCCAAGACCTGGAAGACAAGTCAAATACCCCTGTGCATTCAGCTTCACTCCCTTCTCAAGCCTACCCTGAATATTTCCCCCTTTCTTCCCCAGCCAAGAGGAGAGAGGCCCTCCCAGACAGCCTCCACCCCACCTCTTCTCCTTGCTTCCCAGGGTTTCTCACAATCTCCATATCCCTCCACACCCCAGTAGATCCAAGAAACCCACTGCCCATCATTCCTGGGGGGATTCCCAGGCTTCCCTTCTTTCCCTATGCTGCTCCCAGCCTCTCCATCACCTCCACACCATGGATGGCTCCCAGAACTCTGTTCTTCTCCCCTCCTGTCCTCTGTCTTCCCATGAGGGCTCCCAACTTCCCAGTGGCCTGGCATACTTTCCCAGGACAGTTCTCATCCTTACCCTCTCCTCCCATCCTCACCGACCTGGGGATTCTAATACCCTTCCCACCCACCTACTGGCTTGAAACGTTCCAAGATGACTCCGAAATTCCATTTCTCTCCTCCAGTCCCTTCTCAGGATGCATTTTGTCCTCTCGCTCTCCTCCCCCTCCCTTGACCTCTCTTACCTTCCTAGGGTGGAGCCCCAGCTCCCTATGATCTTCCCTTCTTCTTTTCCCTGTCCTTTCCTTCCTCTCCCCTAAAAATGACCTGGGAGGCAACATTAAAGGGGACAAAGGAGTTTTATTAGTTAGCCTGCAACTGCCTTTTCCTGGGCTACCACAGAACTAGGCACAGATGCAGGAACCAATGGTGTGACATTTGGTTTTGTTTTCTTTCTCTCTTCCTCTCCACAGACCTCTCCTTTCTGAATGCCCCTTAGTGCTTTAATAGGCCTTTGTTTAGCAGGCTTCTTGGCTTTCTGCAGCCCTCTCTTTTCCATTGGTCTCTGGGCTCTGCTTTTGGAGTAGACCTTCCGCAGGCCTTGGTGCTCCCCAAACATATTGGAGCTCCACAGACCTGCACTTGGGCTTCTGCGCTGAACCTCAGGCTGGGACTGGGCTCTTCTGTCCACAGGGCTGGCCTCAACTCCAGCCTGCAGAGGGAAGGGCACTGCTGTTCCCCTCTTGCTGGCTTGTCTTGCAGCCTTCCTTTCCAGGTCTCTCCCTCTCCTTTTGGAACAGCTGCCCTATTATATCCTGTTGCCCTCTCCCCAGGTGGTCCCCAGGGGAGGGATGGATTTGTTGCCCCACAGGTTCTCCACCCTTCCATCATCCCTGGGCAGCTCCCAGCCTTCCCTTCTTCTGCCCTCTGCTAACAAACCAGAGGGCTCCCAGCCACCCTTTATCCTCTCTATAGCCACCATCAGAAATTGGGTCCCAGGCCTTGCTTCCCATGCTACCCCAACCCACTCTCACTTCCTCTCCACACCGTGAACACTTTCCACTTGCAGCCTTTGCCTGTGGGGCCTATGTCCATTCCCCCTCTCCACCTTCATTACCACGCTTGGAGAATTCTAGTGGCTCATATGTCCCCTTAGTCCTTTCCTGCCTGTGCCCTCTATCACAAGTCAAGCTGAGTGATATCACTTGAAACCCACAGTAAACCTGAGGCAAAAGAGAGATGGGGGAACTGAGGCAGAGTAGAAGAAGCAAGTGTGTGGTGATGGCACCCCCGAGTGTCCATGAAGGTAATACCTCTCCCTTTCCTGAACACCCTGGGGTAGGAATGAGATAGCCTCATGAGAACTATGACTATGTCCAGGAAAGTTGAGTGTGTACTGTCCATGGACAATGCCTCAAGACAGTGGAAAACGGATGGTTTTGTAATTGCTTATCTTCTGATTGATTAAACACATTGAGTACTGCATGTTTGACTTCCTGCAGTAATCTTGTGTAAAGATAGGACAGAGGCCTGTGTGAATTTATCTTACTGCTTTCTGAAATCCTGCTTACTGCCTCTTGGAGAGTATCTTGTGATCTGTAACCAAGCCTGCACCTAGGAAACTGCACTCTAGCAAGAGGCTATTGAATTCTGTCTGCCGATTAAACATATTCCTCACCTTCCATGGTGATATTAAATATAGATACGGGTATGGAATATCACTGCATAGAGAATGCTTCATTTCCCTTCCATACTGTCTGCTGGTTGCACCCGGGTTGTGGTGCCCCAAGGGAAACTGTAGAAAGAGTTCTGGATGACAATTACTCATAGGTAGGTAATGCTTGGCACCCCTGCTTTGGATAATTCCATGTGGACACTAATTTTTCTCCTCTGTGTGTTGTTCCTCAAATGGGACAGACTCTCAAGGGAACCACAACTACAGCAAAAAATATATAAGGTTATTTAAATGCTAGGAGAATCTCCGTGTAAGGTATTCCAAGAACACTCACTGCGTGCTTTGCAGAAAACAGTATCTCTACTCAAATGATGGGGCCATGGAGACACACCAAAAGTAAGGAATCATGTCCCTGAATTGGTCCAGTTCTTTTCTTTATATAGCACAATGCTGTACCCAAATACAATGGACAAAAGGGATATTTTAAACCTCCCTTCTTCACCTCCATCATCTATGTTTCCCAGTTTTTCTGGAGGTCTCATGGTCTAGATTAAGGGCTAGAAGTAAGCTACCAACAAGGAAACATAAGTAGGATGTGATACACTTCCACAGGAGTAGATCTTCACTTGGGGTTCTGTTTGAGTTAATGCAGAGAATTTTGTCCTTTGACTTCCTTCAAGAAATAATGTGCCTCATTCCACTGTTTACTTGTTTTGAGAAGAGAAGATGAAAGCTTGGGTTATAGAGGTAGTGCTACCAATCTGCATTCTTCAGAGTTGCCTGACCACAACAGCTCAAGCTGGAACAGGATTTCTCATTGTATATTTCTGGTCTACACAGCTATTTTATCAATGGAATGGGTGTGTGGTCATCACCAGAGCAGTGGAAGGTGCCTTGAGTGGACAAGGAATTTGCAATCATGATATGATCTGTCCAGCTTGCTGTTGGAGACAATTACTGTTGCCTTCCCGGAATGTCATTCTGAAGATTTATTGCATTTCTTTTTGCTGTTGTAAAAGTATTCAGGATGATTATTCTACCTATTGCAATATAAAACCAGATTCCTGCAAACTTTGATGACCTGACATCGTTCTAGTTCCTGAGGAAAGTTACTTTTTCCTCTTGTTTAGTGCCTTTGGCTATGACGTTGAGGACACTATTGAATAACAATAGGGTAAATGAGAATTATTGACATATTTCAGATTAGACTGATAATTTTCTTTGCCTTTTTTGTTATGATGTTAGCTGATACCACCATGTAACTTCTAACACCTAATTCATTTAGAGCTCATAAAAGTCTTCTGCTATTCCCATTAGTAACATATTCATCAACACTCCAATATCATTCTCAGAGAGTTAGAAATATTAATGGTAAAATTCACATGGAATCATAAAAGTTTACCTGAAAATTAAAAAAAAAAACTCTGAAGGTTAAGAAAGGCAGAAGTAGTGTGGGAACTACAGAGCTTAAGTTTAAAAAAAATCATAACACAACAATGGAGAAAAGTAGGCCCAGAGACCAGTAGAACAGAATAGAACACTCTAGTATAAATGAACCCAACTACAGTTATCTAAAATTTGACAGGGAATCAAAAATATAGTATGGAGAAAGGACAGCCTTTTCAATAAATGATTCTGGGAAAATTCGATACTCATCTGTAACTGCATCCCTATCTGTCACTTTGTAAAATAGATCAAAGACTCCATGTGAGACATGAAACTGACATTGGAAGGAGTTGGCTAAATGTTAAAATTTACTGAAAGAAATACACACACACACGGGCAAACAAAATCATAGCATTGACATATGGGAATACATAAAGGTAAAGTTAAAAATGATAGTGCAGAATAATGTAATGGGTTCTTGGTATTTCGGTGACATGTAATGTGACATAACTATTTATAAATACATTGGACTTTGTTGGGAATTCTGTGTGTGTGTTTGTGTGTGTGTGTGTGTGAAATAGGTAGAAAGGACAGAACAAATCAATTATTTGTTCATTCCTTTGAAAATATCTTCCTTCTTAGGAAAGCTATGTGTGATCAGAATCTGGATGCATAAGGGTTGACCATGAAACATGTTCACATCCAGGTCCATGTCATTACCAGTATTGAGAAACCATCAAAGTATTCGCACTTTCCTCACTTTGTGAATAGCCAGGCGCTACCTTCTCAAAGCAAAGAGATCCTTGTGAGATTACCTGTCTGGCCTTTACCTTGTTTTCCTGCCTTTATTCCTGAAGGCATTGATGAGTGTATGTATGAATACTCATAAGCAGATCCCAGGGTGTTGGGGTCCATCTTCCCCCCTAGATGGAAGGGGCTTGATGCACCTCCCCCAGCTGGGGAATGCGGCCCTTCTACCCTCTCTACATTGGAATCCGGAGAAACCGGTTGGGCTTAAAAAGCCCCCCGACTCAGCTGGCAGCCAGCCCGGCGCCTACCAGCCCCGCCCTGGTTCGGCGCGCTCAGAGTGACAATAGCCCTTGGAGGTCAAGTGACAGCTCTTGGCCTATCGGAATCCTGGCCAACCCCCTTCCTTCAGAATCATCTCCCCTTGTCCTTCTCTCAATAAAGTTAGTTCGCTCTCAGAAGCCAACTCCGTGGTCTATGTACGCTAGCTCCCAGGGAAGGATAGCGGCCACATTACCACGTAGGTCACGCGCACACCAGGCCGGAGTGACCCCTACGTCTCACTCTAACTTACCTGCAGGCCGAGGGTTAGGGGAGAGGACGATACGGAGGGTAACAAGAGAGAAAGAAATAAGCATCCGAGCCGGGTCAGAGAAAAAACCCCAACACCAGGGGATCTTTTTCACCAAGGTGTGTGCTCCTCAATCATCCTTTCTCAGAAAATCCTGCATCCATGACCACTTCCAATCTGAAAATTCTTATTGCTGATGGGGATATAATATATGGATTCATAACTGTCATGTCTTGTGAGGAATTACAGCAACTATGGGAACAGTGAGTTGCTTATTGTCTTCCATTTCAGACCTGGATACCATACAAAGACCTGCTCAATCCCTGCAGATTGGTTTATTAAAAATATGGAAATTTTGTGTCAGTCCATGATGGATCTCCCTAAGGAATCATTACAGGATATCTGAAGAGAGGAAGAATAGACTGAGTAGATGGGAAACTTATCTCACCCAAAAGGTTCCCCTTACGTTGATTCTTACCTTTTAGAGAATGGAATTCTAAACAGAATTTCTATCATGGTAAGGGTGTTCTGCAAAGCTACAGTTCATGTAGCCATTACGTGTATGACTTTGATCTCTCTTTTCTCCCTGTGAAACCCATAAGGAGAATTATCAAAGTTTCTCTTCTCTAATTGCACTAGTGAATTTAAATGCAGAAAACTATAGGAATACCAGAGTTTCTGCAGTGGTGACCCATCACATCTCTTCCCTGGCCTTGTAAAATTGCCTTGTGTCAAGAGGCAACTTTCAGAAAACTATGTTGTGCTCAGGGAAATTGGAAAATTAGTATTTGCCTACATGTATTGTGTTGTAAAATTTTTCTGGGATTCCTTTTCAGCATCTACCCTTACCACAAGGGCACAAGCGTTATGCAGGTAAGGCCTTACCTGCATTATCAATTCATGCCAATACTGAAGTAGAGGTGAGGTAGTCCTGAGTTAATCTGCTCCTACGCAGTGTGTTTTTCATAGAGCACTTAAGACCTTGGCAGACCTATCGTTCAAACTTGACATCAAGCCCTGTCTTTCTGCCATGAATACAATGAACCTACCCAAGCTCACAGTGACAGGGAAAGGCTGGATCTAGAGGAATGCCATGCATGGTGTGTGAAATGTGTATGCAACATTTCCAGCAGTTGGCAGGAATTCAACTGCTTAAATGTGCAGAGATTTTTCAACTGTTCAAATGTCCACAAATTTCCAGTTTCTATCTGGATTGTTTATGATATGTTTTGGTTTTATCAGTCATGGAACATGAAGCAAGCACCTCATCTGTGCTTTCTAGCTTTTCTTTCCAGATCATTATCCAGAACCTATGGCTCAATTACATATTCTCCAAAATAATGAAATAATGTTCAGGAGGAAAACAGATATTTTTCCAGGTTATCCAGGAGAAAAATACTGAAATCCACCTTCTTCACTTCCTCTGGCCATAGTGGATAAGCCGATGTGATGGGTATTTATTCCTTCCACAAACAGGAATAGGCACTTAAAAACAGAACTTCTGAGTGCCCTACAGTGATTTAAGGCTCAAAGAAGTAAGATATGTGGGGTGCAATGACTTTGCTTCTTATTTGCCTTTTTGTCCTAACTCAGGTCAAATGACTCACTTTCCCATGGGCTTCACCCATTCCCTATAGTATACTACCAATAATTTCATTAGTCCTGTGTTCCAAATCCATTGAGAAAACGCACACTAGCACAGATAACATATATACTTATGTACATACATATATGGTCAGAAACTTGTTTCATTATGTATGCATGTGTACAGGTACACACATGTGTGTATGTCAGTAGATAAACATTCCACCCCATATATATGTACATATGAAAACATATATATATATATATATATATATATATATATATATATATATATATATATATATATGTGGGGAATGGCCCCTCACCAGAATAAATGCTGACTCTAGGTATGAAAAACAGAGCACATCCCTTAACACTAATATCCAAATATAATTATTATTGTCTGAAAATAAAGCTGAATCAATGGATGCCCTTAGAATTTAGTGTTTAGTGAATAATAATGACCACAGAAAAATTTAAATGTGATATGTTGTGTGATAGGTATCAAGTTGAATAACAAATGTACTTATAAGTGACAATTTTTTAATAAAGTAAATATACTTATGACCTTATGTATGAAACTGTAGCCCTTCTGTGTATCCCTGAAAATAAATTAATTTTTAAAAAAGGAAAAAATAACAGAGAGCACACCCCTCTCAAGAAATGATTTTCCAGAATCTGCCATGTACAATAATCATCTTGTTGGTTCTCACAGGAAAAGCATAGGAAGAATTTCATGTTGCCACAATGCCAGAGTGAATCTGACTATATGTCATTGCCTTATCAAGTGAAATAAATGGACATAAATTCTTTTTGCTGTTCATTAATATTTGTTGTTATGGATTGGAAGTAGAGCTTGACATCATTGTGTTAGGACTCCATTGTACCAGTGGAACACAGGAAAAATCATTTTGAGGAGGTGTCAGGTTGACCAGGGGAGGGTGTGAAAAGGTGCCAGGTTGACCAGGAAAAAGGGATAACATATTGATATTCAGCTGCATATTCTCACAAACATAGCCACCAACATTTCCTAGACTGTATTGACTGTTCATTTTCAGAAGTCCACTAAGTGCTCAAAAGTCTCTAGCTATGTGCCAGAAGAATCTGGGTATGCACATGCCCTCCTGCTTATATCTCCTTCTTGAGAACTTGCAGTTATGGGCTTTATGCAGTAGTTCAAAGGCAAATGTCAAGGAAACAGCCCATGTGAATGTTTTCCTGTCCATCTGAACCACCTCATGTATTTTGTTGTCCATCTTCATCCACATTCCCAAATATTGACTCTCTAGGGATCATTACTCTGCTTGACAGAGGAAAGTCCACTAATAGAGAAAACAGCAAGTTATTCATTGGAGTATGTGTAGATTCAGGATATTCTGCAAGGATTAAATTTCAAAGTTGTACAATGACAACTTGGAGAAGATGGCCAAATCTGGGCCTCCGATGAAACCAGAAACATGCCATTTGGAATATGTAAAGAGAAAAATGTATAGAGGGAATATTCCATACTCAGTTTCTCCTGACTTTGGAGTTAGCGGTTGTGTAATGTGTATGCCTACGGAGAAGGGATTCCTTCACTGCAGATGACAGTTGCCTGACATTTGTCTATTCCTCAATCTAAGGTGCTTGCCATGTACATTAGGATCATTTCACACCTCCACACATCCAGATTCAGATAAATCTTGGAGCAAACTGTGCTCCAGGGTGCATCATGGCTACTCAAAGGAAAAGCAATGTCTGCCAAAGAGATGACCAGTTGTCCTCCTGGAACAATTATCTAATGACCACAAGCTGTTCTAGTAGTTTGGACTTATATACTGAGTACAACCCTTTATAATGGTCTTTTAGAGAGCTCCACAGCAGGTAGCAGGATGACATCTGATGTCGCTGCCCTTCAGTTACTCACACTGGAAGAAAAAGGAGAGGTATTCCCCATAGCAGTGACATTTATCCAGTTCCTGTTGTGTTTTTTGTTTGTTTTGGTTTTTTGTCAGTCCTGGGGCTGAACTCAAGGCCTGAGTACTGTCCCTGGCTTATTTTTCTCAAGACTAACACTCTACCACTTGAGCCACAGCACCACTTCTGACTTCTTCTCTGTATTTGGTACTGAGGAATCAAAGTCTGGGCTTCATGTCTGAGAGGCAATCACTTTACCAACAGGCCATATTCCCAGCCCCTACCTGTTGGTTCTCTACAATGTATCCTAGAATTATCCAATGCAGACAACTATGGCAACTTCAAGACACCACCAGTAAAAGATGAACAGCACTCTGGAGCCTTCTCTCCAAAATAACATCCCTAAGTACTGTCCCACCTCTAGGTTCTCTAAGGGTGACCTTTTATAGAAGGTCTAGTGGTGACAAAGAGCTTAGTGTTTATGAGGCAAGAACTCTTGTCACTAGGCCATATCCCCAGCCCCCTTTTGTAACTCTTAATATTACAAATTTTAACGACCATTTTGATATTTAATCTCCTAAATAACTTTTATTTTTTTAAAACATGAACAAT